>NC_142878.1:97535757-97687272 GCF_051225735.1 Oryctolagus cuniculus | reverse complement strand
CTGTCAAAAAAAAAAAAAATTTTTTTTTAAAAAGCATCAGTGGCAGTTTCCAAACAGTGATGAGCCTCTTCCTGCCTCCCCTATTCATCATGCCTGGGTTTATGCTTCAGGGCTCCGTGTGTATCAGAGAAGCAGCAGAAGCATGTGCTACAACTGTTGCATCACACAGTGGCAGAGCCGGGTCATACGGATGGCTCCTCACACAGGGTCCCATTGCCCAATCATCCCTCTGCCGGGCTAGGCTCCCAGGTCTGTCTTGATTCACCATCGTCCTTAACTTTTAACTTTACTTAAACTACTTTATTTAGGACAAATTTACCTTACAGGGTTTCGCTGGAGTAAGATCCACTTTTACGATCTTTCTCTGATATGTAGTTGACTGAAAATTGCTTCAATATCCAGAAGCAAGAAATGAACTTCACTCTCTAGAAAGTCTAAAATTCCTGAGGACAGCTAAATTTTATGGACTTCTCATGTCTTATTGATCCTGTAAATCCAGAGGTTACCAATTTTGATCTCAAATTTGCTCTCTTTCTCTGCCTGCTTATTGGCACAAGCTCCCTCTACTATGGTAGATAGTATCTGTTATATCATAAAGCAGAATGTACTTTGGATAAAGTATAATTAAGACAGTCAGCTGACTTTGAAAGTATATTCTAGAGGGTAGGAAAAGTAGGATTCCTGAACTCAGTGCCAGTCACCCATGGGGGTAGGGAGTGAAAAGATGACCACTTTATGCCCCAGCTTCTTCTGGAGCAGCAGAGGGTGGAGAAGGCAGGCACTCCCTCAGAAACCCAGGCTTCTCCAGCGTTGTCAGGAACACTGTCCTGCAGAGGGAGCTTGTTGTGGGCACTGGGCTTCAGGATCAGAATCGATTAGGTGGTATAATATCTATTCAAGGAAAACGTTCTCCATCCACACACCTCTAGGAAGCTATTCCTCGTACAGAAAACTGGGGTCCTTGCTTCGGCATGATGGACCCTAGTGCCACTGTGTTGCCACCCCAGTGACTGACATCGCCTGGGATCCGCCTGCAGCGTCACAGTGAGCTGGAGGAATGAGTCAGCCATCGTGGCAGCTTGTGAATCACCCCAGCTGTCTACCTGGTGTCATTTCCTAATCATAGAGTGAGCTCCTGGGACAGCATGGCTCCATGGCGTCAAGCCAGAGAGCTGAACTAACAAGGTAGCCATTACAAGAGTCTGTAATTGAAGCATTTCGGAAACCTCACCTCCAGCTCAGTTGTTGGTCCAGAACCATCTGCGGCCTCCCAGGAAGGCAGAGTTCAGTGAAAAGCAGCAGATTATGTATTTTTCCATCTTCCCACTGGGTACCAGTGTCACTGCCTTGGCCAACCTGACTTTCCTGTGATAGGAAATTCTCCTGCTGACAACACCCACAACTGGTGTTTCGGCAATTCCTTAATACGCTGAAGGAAGAAACTCCATTAAAAAAAAAATTTTTTTTTTTTTTAATTTGAAACCTGCCCAAGCCATAAACAGTATGGACTTTTCCTTCCTTGGTGTTTGAATAAAGGAAGATTCTTCTCAGTGAAAAAAAATCAATTAATGTGTATTTTTATAACCAGTCAATTAATAATACTTCATAACCTGCTCTTCCAGTCTGTTTGCTGTTGGCACACCATACTTGCCACCTTGTATACATACACCCAATTCTTTGTCTTCTACTTCCACATTGTCTTTCCATCAGAATGCTGCCCGCCCTTCAAGGCCTTCTGAAATCCTAGCTCTGCAGGCATCTGTTACCTTTCACCTACCTTCTGGTTCTTTTGCTCTCCCCTAGCAAGATGTTAACGATGACTTTACACACGTGTATCTTCTCCACACCTGTATCCTGAGAGGCTTACCACTTCTTCCGTAGTTGGTACACACTGATGTCCGTAGATTGTCTTGGTGGGAACATGTGATTCAAGTGTCAGGATAAGTAATTCAGGTAAGCAATGAAGGAGTTCTGCGAAGGAGGGAGGTGTTATTATGCCACCTTGGATGAGGAGGAACTGCGTGATCCTGAAAGATTACTCGGCTCTGAGTGGGTGAGTCAGTATAAAGAGCCAGAGGTTGGCCCGAGCATGAGCCAGTGACACCAGCCATTTAAGCAAGTGTCTCTGGCAGAAAACCAGTTTGGACTTTCAGACAACACTCTTCACCCATCCTCATGTGTCCTTCTGTCCTATGGGCCCTCCACTTCAACCAAAGGAAGAAGACAGCCGAGGCCTACCGCCACCGGCACACTTCCTCATAGTCATGTCCCTGGCTGACCCCACAGCCACTCTGCTGCTGTCTCCCAGTTCCGTGCATCTTCATATGGCTGGACTTTGACCAGCTCGCTTGTACTTTGCAAAGATGAACTTGATACTGTTTGCATAGCATTTGGAACTGCCACTCAGTCTTGCCCTTTGATCTTGTTTGCTAATAAACTTACCTGTCCCATCATAATTGCTTCCGTGCCAGCTCCAGGCCATGATCTGGCGTGACAGAGGCTGTCTGACTATACCAGAAAGTCCCAGGTCTGCAGGGGAGGAAGACGAGGTCACATCATGTACAGTCCTAAATCCAAGACAGGAGGAGTTTGGACTTAGTCCTGTGGGCACTGGGTGTTGGTAGGAGAGAGAAGGATGCAGGCCTTTCAAGATAAGATTAGTGGTGTTGGCAGATAGTGGGATGGCCTTGGGCATAGCAGGGAATGGCTGAAGCACAGAAAATGTCAAGGTTCCCAAGCGGTGGAGAGAAGAATGCAGTCATCTACAGAAATTGAGAAGTCAGAAGGGGAAGCTGCTTCCTCAGGGAGAGTTGAGTTTGAGGCTTGTCTGTTGGGGTGCGGTTGTGCAACAGAATCTAGGTGTGAGCTCAAGGCCAGAAATGAGATTCCAGATCAGCTAGAGGTAGAGGAGGCTGGAAGGAGTAAGGGGCCAACAGACACTGAGGGCAGGTGGCTGAGGGAGGTCCTGGTTAGGAAGGGAGGAGGAACCCACAGATGAGCCAGACATAGGCAGTAAGAAAGCTAGAGGAGAACAAGGAGCCCCAAGCACTGTGGGAGCTGCCAAAACTCAGACAGGAAGAAGACTGAGCAAGGGCCTCTGACCTTGGCCAGAAGGACTCACAGAGTTTTGAGGCTGTGTTTTCAGTTGTAACGTAGTCAACTCAGCATTAAGACATAACTGGGGGAATGTAGGAGGTGTTTAGCCTAGCCGTTCAGCTACTGGTTAGGACATCACCCTGCACATCAGAGTGCCTGGATCCAATGCCCAGCTGCAGCTCCTGACTCCAGCTTCCTACCGGTGCAGACTCTGGCAGGCGATGGTGAATGATTCAAGAGGTTGGGTTTCTGCCACCCACGTGGGAGACCTGGATTGAGTTCCTGGCCCCCACTTCAGCCTCCTGGCTGTTGCAGGCATTTGTGGGAGTGAACCAGTAGATGGAGTGTTCTCTTTCTTTCCTTTCTTTCTCTTTCTCCCTCCCTCCCTCCCTCCCCTCTCAAACATTTTTTAAACAACATAAGTAAGTGAGGAGACAGAAACTAGGAAAAGGAGGAGAAAAATGTAGGAACCCGGAGAACAGCAGTTGGAATGAAGGTTCCCCAAGAGTGAGGAGGTAGGTGCCGAGGTGCCAGTGGTCGCCCAGGGCTCTAGAGCCCCTGTGATGGACGATCCTGGTGCCTTCACCTTGCGGAGTATTTATTTCCTCATTTGTGAGACAGAGTAAAAGTCCTTATTTCATGGGCTCAGGATAGGGAGAAAGAGGCAGTTTGTGAAACGATTTGTAGGCTGTGTGGCGTGTGTCAGTTTAGTCAGCATAGCTGCTATTTGATCTTCATATTGTTAGGCCAGTTGTACCAAGGACACAGGGCATCATGTACACAGAGTTCATGCAAGAATATTCAAGGTTCATGCAAGCTCCTTGGAGGGAAATATTAGCCTTAGACATCAAGTAGTGTTCAGCCCTGGTGACACTGAAACATTTAAAAAGGAAGTCTTCCTGGCCACTTTTTGCAGAGGAATGTCTGCAAAAGCACCATGATATTAAACTGGACTCTGTGTTAGCCGAGTTGGGCTGGTTTATGCTGTGGTAACTGCCTGCCAAATCCCAGCGTCCCAAAGCCTCAACAGTGTCTCTCACCTGCGGCGTGCTTGCTTCAGTGCGCAGGAGCGCTTTGTGGATTGCTGTCCCACTAGAGCAGCTTCCCACAGAGGTGTCGGCTCAGCGTGTGCCTCTGTGGTCACCAGCAAGGCGGAAAAGGGGCGGGCACCCCACACGCTGGCTCAGAAAGGCAGCCGCCCAGCAGCGTCCCTGTGTCATTCCCCTCCGGTTCCATTGGCTCAAGTGGGGCTCATGGCCATGCCTCACTTCACCTGTGTGTCCAGAAGCAGCGAGAACGTTGACAGCCACAGACAGCTTAGCACCCGTGTTTGGTGAAGCTCCTCAAGTCTGTCCCTCGGTCTCCCTCCCTTCACCGGTCGTTGCCTCTGCCTTCGCTCAGAGCGTGGTTGGTTTTGGCGGGAGTAATGCGGTAGATTCACCATCATCCCCTACCCTTCTAATCCCGTCTTGCAGGCCATCAGGTTTCCTTGCTAGAGTACAAATCTGGTCACAGCACACAGCCTCGGCCCTCAGGCCTTCCTTCCCTCCCACCACGTTTCCTGACACCGCGTGCCTTCTCCTGCCTGGGTCTTATTCTTGCCATTCCTTCTACCTGGGGTCCCCTGATACCATCCCAAGTCTCCTTATTCACAAGAATACGTGTACCCGCTCTTTGAGGAAGCCACCCTGGGCTTCCCCTGACACACTCAGAGCCAGTGGTTCTCTGCCAGGCTGTCCTGAAGCATCTAGGACTTCCATAGTAGGATTTACATTCATTTGCATTAAAATTACTTAGTCTTTGGTAAGTTGTGAAATAACTTCCTATCCACAGCTACAAAAATAGCAAACACTTTCCTTTATTCGGTGACTGCCATCCTCTGGCTAGAGTTTAGTGATTCCTATGTATTTTTTTTAAAGATATATTTATTTTTTGAAATCAAAGTTACACAGAGAGAGGAGAGGCAGAGAGAAAGAAAGGTCTTCCATCTGATGGTTCACTACCCAAATGGAGCTGCACCTATCCGAAGCCAGGAGCCTGGTGCTTCTTCCCACATGGGTGCAGGGGCCCAAGCACTTGGGCCCTCTTCCACTGCTTTCCCAGGCCATAGTAGAGCTGGATCGGAAGAGGAGCAGTTGGGACTAGAACAGGGGCCCATATAGTATGCCGGCGTTTCAGGGCAGGGCGTTAACCCGCTGGGCCACAGTGCCGGCCCTGATTCCTATGTATTTTTTGGATCTTCATAAACCTACAAAATAGGTGTTATTTCTCATCCCACCTGTACCTTCCAGATTTTGTTGTTGTTGTTGTTGTTTAAGATTTTATTTATTTACTTGAGAGGTAGAGTTACAAAGAGAGGGAGAGACAGAAAGAGGTCTTCCATCTGCTGGTTCACTCCCCAGATGGCTGCAATGGCCAGAGCTGAGCTGATCTGAAGCCAGGAGCCAGGAGCTTCTTCAAGGTCTCCCACGTGGTTGCCAGGTCTCAAGCATTTGGGCCGCCTTCCACTGCTTTCCCAGGGCATCAGCAAGGAGCTGGATCGGAAGTGGAGCAGACAGGACTTCAACCGGTGCCCATATGAGATGCCGGCACTGCAAGTGGATGCTTAACCTACTACACTACAGGCCCAGCCCCTACCTCCCAGTTTTTAACAAATGGGTAGATACAGACAACACGAGGGAATTGTCCAAAGCCCCAGAGCTGTTAGAGCTGACATTGGACCCTTGGCCTCTCAGCCCATGATCCTTGTTCTCCCTATCCCTTGTGTCATTGCCTAGTAGAGTGTCCAGCACATGGTAGGTGCTGAGTAAATGTTTATTAAGTGAAGGTAAAAATCATAAATGAGTAAAAATACTGGTTCCATTACTGAAATTAGCCCAAAGAAATACTTTTAGAAAAGGTAGCCCAGGGGCCGGTGCTGTGGCATAGTGGGTAAAGCCGCCACCTGTGGTGCCGGCAATCGGTGCCAGCATCCCATATGGGTGCCGGTTCAAGTCCCGGCTGCTCTACTTCTGATCCAGCTCTCCACTATGGCCTTGGAAAGCAATAGAAGATGGCCCAAGTTCTTGGGCCCCTCGCCTGCATAGGAGACCCGGAAGAAGCTCCTGGCTCCTGGTTTCAGATCGGCCCAGCTCTGACCATTGTGGCCATTTGGGGAGTGAACCAGCGGATGGAAGACCTCTCTCTCTCTCTCTCTCTCCCTCTCCCTCTCCCTCTCCCTCTCTCTGTGTAACTCTGACTTTCAAATAAATAAATAAATGTTTAAAAAGAAAAGGTAAAAGCTAAAGTGCTTGATAGAAATGGCAGGTTGAACATACACTTATTTTCACTCCTTCCTGAATCCACAGTAACATGATAATAAAGGATGAAATTCTTAAGACTTTCCAATTAACCAGTTCTTCAGAAGGAAGAGAAGGAGATGGGAGCTGATGAGTGGAAAGCAGACGGGCAAGTGGAAGCTGAGAAGGCCAGAGAGTGAAACGCAACCCTGCAGTAGGGAAATGCCACGGTAATCAGGCCGACTTGGAGGCACTAAGTACCTCTCAGGGTGGGGTGTGAAATGTGTCTGGAAACATGAGGATTGGTGGAAAGTTCCCCAGTCCCCTCCCCTCTCCATGGATGACTGCCCTGTTCCTCCCTGGCAGGAGACTGCGGTTGGGGTGTGTGGATGGGGGCGGGGACGGAGACTGCATTTGAAACGTCCCTGCCACAACCACACTCTCCCAAGGAAATGGGGGGATTCCCTTCTCTGGGAACTGACCACCCAGAGAAAAGTCCCAGAGGCACTCTAAACTGAGTGGCGGGAGCCCACAGGTTGACAGACCCTGCCTGTGCAGCCAGCTGTACGTCAGCGCTTTAACTCCTCCACCTGCAGATGCCGGAATGTCTAAGGAAAGCCTTGAACATGAAAGACAAAGACAGCAGGAGAAAGGAAGTGGAAGAGACAGGATGAAATCAACTGAAGTTCGCCTAAGTAAGAAAACCTGTGATGTACATCCTCCTAAGTAAGAGAAGATCTGTATCCATGTGGCAATAAGAAGAGACTATGAAATTGGGACATTCAGAGAAAAGGAAAAAAGCTTTTGGAACAGAAATAGAACAGAGATTAATATAGGGATTAAAAGATAAAATTGAGCACCTCTTCCACAGAGTAGAATAAAAAGACAAAGCTAAAGAGCGGAATGTGGAAGAGGAAATTAGAAACCCAGTCCAGAAAATCTAACATCCAAATAATAGCGGCTGCAGGAAGAGGCTCGAGAGAGTGGGGCGGGGGGTGGGAGAAATCATCAAAGCGTTGTCCTGCGCACTGCCCTACATGTAGCACAAGAGTCAACACTGCAGGCTGAAAGAGCTTCTGAAACCCTAACCCAGAGGACGAAGAAGACCCCAGGAAGACTTCTGATAACAAAGCAAGAGCCCAGAGCTTTCCAGAGAGCAAGGAAACAGACCACACACCAGCACCAGGTATCAGAACCCCATGGGGTCTCTGCAGCAGCCCAGAAGCAGACCAGGGACAGTGGAGAAAGGCTTCCAAACTGCTGCCCAAATCATTTCCAACGTAGAATTTTATACCAGGCAGACCCAACCTAAGGTGAGAGTAAAAAATACATTTTAAATATAGAGTGTTGGAAGGTCTCTAAAAAAATTTTCTTTCCAGTTCACTTGGGCTCGGGAAGCTGGTGGAAGTGGGCCTAAACATAAATAGGAAGTCAGCAAGGAGAGCAGCATCCTTGGGGCCCAGGACCCAGCCGAGTGGCAGAGGGCAGCAGTGAGGGGAAGGAAGTCCTTCCAGACAACACACACATAGACGCCCTTGGTGGACTCTCCAGGGAAAGCTAACCTGCTGATTGCCTAATCTCTCAAGAGATTCACTAGATCCCTTGGAGTTTGGAGATAAATCAGTTACTGGCATGTAGAAGACTAAGCAAATGAGATAAAAGTGATAACTTGAGGGAAACTAAAAAATTAAACAGTCATCTCTTGGGTTGTTCCAGGACCCCTACAGGTGCCAAACTCCATAGATGCTCAAGCCCCTTATATGAAACGACATGGTTCCTGCATATAACTTCTGCAGCCCTCCCAGAGGCTTTATTTTTCAGTGTATTTTATTTGAGAAGCAGAGAGACAGACAAGACAAAAGAGAGCTCCCACCCACTGGCAGGCTCTGCAGATGCCCACAGCTGGACTGGAGCCAACGCCAGAAGCCAGAAACACAGCCCAGGTTTCTCACATGGGTGGCAGGAACTCAGTTACTTGGTTGAATAATCACCCACTACCTCGCAGCATCTGCACTGTCATGAACCTGGAGTCAGCAGGAACCAGGAACTGAACCCAGGTGTTCCCACGTGGGATGTGGGCATCCTAGCCAGTAAGTTAAATGTCCACTCCTCTCCTGTATACTTTAAATCCATTCTAGACCACTTATAAAGCCTAACACAGTGTAAATACTGTGTGAACAGTTATTTTATTTAGTGTCTAATTGTAAGAGAATGTCTGTTCATGTTCAGTAGACACAATTTCTTTTCTGAATATTTTCAACCCGCATTTGGTTGAGTACACACATGAAATACCCATGGGTACAGAGGATGACCATAATATGTGACTTAGATGTGACTAATATGCATGTGATCATAATTTTGTAAACACTGAAAATTAAGCAAACATCTTGCTATAACAACGTTGGAAAGTGAGGAAAGAGAAAGCACATATTTTAGGAAGCGGTAAGGAGAGCTGGCACTGTCCAAGGCCGGAAGCTGAACAGGTGGTACTGAAAACTGAAACTGAAGAGCCGGTGGGGTGAGCGTGGCATTTAGAAACATGGAGGCTAATGCGGGGTGGCAGGGACAACCAAGAGAGTTGAAAACACCTGCCTTTCAGGAGCAGGGACGAGACGTGCAGAAGGACGAGGCATCTTGCTGGACTTCTTTAAATAATGTACATCCTTGTTGGAGAAAAAGGAGAAAGGTGAAAAAACAAAGATATCCTACCAATATAGTTTTTACTGTATAGCCACTGGAAACAAAAACATCCCACAGTGGAGGCAACAGCATCAGAATGTAGGGGAAATAAGTGTGGGCCATCAGGCCAGGCAGACAGGGAGTTCAAATGCAGAGTCTAACACACCTTTGACTCACTGTGCGGGTCTGTAAGGGGCTGGCAGGGTCCCTGTAGAAGAGTTGCCCTGAGAGGTAAGTTACCAAACATGTCCATTGAAGGTGTTGAATAAATGTTCGCTCCCTTAACTGTAGCTAAAAAACAGGAGAGATCCTTATGCAGCCACCCACTAGTTTAATAATTATTTGTGAAAATAGGGAATTAAAAAAAGCAAAAGGCAAAGTCATATATCTAGGTATCATTATTATAACTCTGTAAAAATAGTTGTCAAATAGATACAGATTAAAAGGAAACCAAAAGCAAAAATAGTTTTGTAGGAATTGTAAAGAGACAGATGATTTTTAAACTTTTTATTTCTTGTAGCTGCTTCACATTTGTGCTGATATCAAGGACTCTGAATATGCGTTTCATCCTTCATACTTGTAAAGGGCACTTGTAGTTCATTCCTGATCCTAAGCGTAGCAATGGCCCCAGCCACTGACCTTGGCGTTTGTCCTTCCTGTATAAAGAGAGAAAGACTTTGCTTTAGCACGGCTTCCTGAGGCAGGAATGAAGTCTGGTGCCTCAGCTGCCCCGGCTTTTCACAGGCTTGGAGTTGCTAACCATTTGAGGAAATGCTTTTCAGTGTTCACGCACCACAGAGGACTGCCTTTGCAACAGCCATCCACAGTGCTTCTTTCAGCTTCGGGGAACTGTGTTCCTCTTGTTGACAGCCCAAGAGTGGCTGCATCACTTCCTTCCTTTGGCAGCTCCCGGTGGGGCTCTCATCAGCCCTAGAATCTGCGACCTTGTCCTCTCCTTCAGTGTCAGGAGGCGCCTATGTCCATCCTTTTGTTGTGGGCTAGGTGGAGTCTAAATCCCTATTCCAGGCTTTTGCCTCTTACCTAGAGAAGCATTGTAAGTACAAGCACAAATACAACACATACACACACACACACACACACACACACACACACGGGCATTGTTCAGGAAGAGTGGACCAAGAAGGGAAAGGAATGGGGGAGGGGGAGAGGGTGTTGCAATACCCTGCCTTGTTTGAGGTTGCAGAGAGAGAGCCCCTCCCTATCACCAGGCTTCTTAGGAGCTTGGAAAGGGGAGTGGTTACATGGTACCACCTCCAGGTCAGGTCAGGGGCGGTACATCCTGGGGAAGGTGGACTGGATTACGTAGGGTAGGGGAGATGTGACTTCCTAATCGAGCCGTCTGCCTTATCCCATATCACTTTCATCTGCTGTTGTGCAACATCACTTAGATTCTCCCATGTGAGGATAGGAAGAGCTTCCTCCATTTATGCCGTCACTGCTTGGTGTTTCATAAACCAACAAAGTGTGTTTAATCAGTCTTCCAAAGGAGGTCCCATCTGTTTGTAATCTTTTGCTTTCGTAACATTGCAGTGCATAATTTTGTATTTACGTCCTGAAGCCCGAGTGTCAGTGCTAGAAGTGCTTTCACTGCCTTTGTTAGCTGTTACCCTTACGCCTGCCCCATCAGCAGTATTCCCCAGACATAAGGAATGCTCCCACCTTTAGAGATTTGCCGTGCTGGTGGACCAAAAGTATTTTCTCATTGTGGTTTTAGTTGGCACTTCTTTGATGAATGAGGCTGTGCATCTTTTTATACGTTTAGGAGTCAGCTGGTCGTTTTCCTAATGGTCCCTAGTCTTTTTCCTGGTGACTAAGAAAGCTCTTCGTATACTCAGGAAATTAGCCCTTTGCTTTATGAATTGCAAATATTTGTTCTCAGTTTGTCATTTCTCTTTTGACTTTGCCCACGGTAACATTTGCCATACAGACTTTTTTCAGTGTTTGCATAGTCAGATTTTTCACTTGTTTCTTTCATGGCTTCTGGGATTTCTGTTTTCTTTAGAAAGGCCTTCTGTACTGCAGAAGTTTGGTTTTTATTTTTTAATTCCATAATTTCTTCTAACACATGTATGATTTCATCTTTATTTTAAAATATGTGACCCTTCTGGAATTTATCCTGATGTCAGATGGCCACCTTTTATCTAGCATCATTTTTTTAAAAAGATTTATTTATTTGAAAGGAAGAGCAACAGAAAAACATGGACAGAGTGAGAAATCTATCCACTGGCCACAACAGTGGCTGGGCCAGGCACAAACCAAAAGCCTAGGCCATCTTTCACTGCCTTTCCTGGTGCCTTAGCAGGGAGCCGAATCAGAGGTAGAACAGTCAGTACTTGAACTAGCATTCCCATATGAGACGCCACTGTGGCAAGCAGCAGCTTAACCCGCAGAACCACAATGCTAGCCCCTCGCCTCATTTATTGAACAGACTGTTTTTCCAAATTTATTGAAATACCTCCTTTTTCTCATCATGACTAAATTTCTGAGATGTATTTAGGCATATGTCCAGTTGTTTCTGTTCTGATTCTAGGTTCATAGTATATAGTACCAATTGCTGACTTTGAAGATCAACATTTTAATTTTTGCAATCATCTCCTGATTAAAGTGTTCTTACCGAGGCATTCCTTGTAAATAAGTGAGATGTTTCCATCTAGATGTTCCAGTTTTCTCCACTAGGAATAGTGGCAAATGAGCTGGGACTTTCCAACTCTTACCATCCGTCCCTCATAATCGTTGGCTCAGATTTTGAGGTGGATTTGGGCTGGAAGGTAGCCAAAAGGCAGTACTGGGTTGGGCAAAGAGCAGACACTGACATATATGTACCTGTTCTCCAGACAGGAGAGAGAGATTGGCGACAAAGCAGAGGCGGCTTGTTTGGTCAGTGCAGGCAATTTTATCTAATCTGCATTTAGCAGTAGGAAAGGTGAGGCGGGGGAGGAGTGGCCCTATGTAAAGTCTGGGCAAGCAGAGTAAGTGAGTCTGGGAGCTCTATGCTTAACACTGTGACACTGTGACAGTGACAGCCCAACTCCAGAGCTTCATTGCATTCCCCTAAAATTAAGCAACTGGTATCCAACTAGCTGGTTTTTGTTTTGTTTTGTTTTTTGTTTTTGTTTTTGTTTTTTGACAGGCAGAGTTAGACAGTGAGAGAAAGAGAGACAGAGAGAAAGGTCTTCCTTTGCCGTTGGTTCACCCTCCAATGGCCGCCGCGGCTGGCACACCGCGCTGATCCGAAGGCAGGAGCCAGGTGCTTCTCCTGGTCTCCCATGGGGTGCAGGGCCCAAGCACTTGGGCCATCCTCCACTGCACTCCCAGGCCACAGCAGAGAGCTGGCCTGGAAGAGGGTCAACCGGGACAGAATCCGGCGCCCCGACTGGGACTAGAACCCTGGGTGCCGGTGCTGCAGGCAGATGATTAGCCTATTGAGCCGCGGCACTGGCCCAACTGGCTGTTTTGCAAGACTGGTTTCTAATGGATGGTGTTTATTGAGTGGAACCCTGGAGTTTCTTAATAAATGATAACCCGTACTTAAGCATGGTGTCAAAAACAGGTCAAATTTTAGGTGAGGAGAGAGACCGCAGGGGAATCTGCATGGAGGGGGGGTAGCCTGTCCTACTGCTGCTTTTGGAGCTGAAAGATAAGGGTCAGATGCATTTAACATGTGAGTACAGTTCTGAGAGTTTCTAAACGGTTGTCTTTGGGCTTCAAAAAGTGGAGTTTGTTTCCTTGGAGCAAAAAAGTGTGGATTCTTTCTAAGTGGTTTTGGAACTCATGGGCCTGCTCTCCTTAACATTTGTGTTTTGTGGCTTGCACAGTGTGGCATGGGGTCACTGATGTGCCAGCTTGGCCCGATGGCCTCTGTGCCATATTTAGAAACCAGTTGCATGCACAGAAGATGACTTCTCTGTTGTGTCCTCAGGCCACTTTTGGTCATTTTGGGCAGATATGAAACATCTCTGCGCTGGAATTTTCCTGTGCGGAATCCTGAAGTTCTGGAATAGAACACCCAGCGACAAGATCGAGGACATAATGAGTGGCAGCTGTGCAGAAGCATTTGCCCCACCCCCACCCCCAGTGGGGGAAATGCTGTGTTCAAAGCATATTTCTGATGAGCCTATTAATGATGTCTGGGAAGCTGACCATGCCACTGCCGTTTTGAGATAAAAGGCCCAAGCTGTTTGTGCCCGAAGCTAATGATGAAGTCTTTTCCCAGCCTCAGCTTGTCTGCGCAGCGGGGCTGGTGTTGTGTGCGTGTGGGGCCTGCTCCTCATCTGGACTTCCTGAAAAGAAAGGGTGTGGGGGGGGGGGGGGCTGTGTACCAAAGGAGAAGGGTGAGGCCCAGTGGAGTGGACTCCTAACGACTCGCTGTTCACCTGCTGCCTTCCGGTCAGCTGGGTTGAGCGAAGGAGAGAGGCTGGAATGGGGACAGAAGGGTCTGCGGTAGGAGTGGTGGGACTCCTGGCTTCCAAGTCAGCGGGGGTGGGGGCTCTGGCAGTTCAGGATCCAGGACTGAGTACGTACAGAACATTCTCATAAACCCTAAGGAAATCTACCCTTCCTGTCTTCCTCCCCTCCCCGTGTGCACACATGCACATGCACACACAGAGCTCAGTATTCCAGTTTCTGGAGCTGCCACAAGGCTTTGTTCATCCCGATGACTATCCTGACCAGTAAAGAAGAGTTAAAACGCTTCTGCAGTCAGACACCTGTCCGCGTTCCAGCAGAACCTCCATCCTCACGGGCTCTCATTATCTTGGAGGAGATACCACTATGATTTTATTAACATTCTGGCCCCAACTTAGAAAGAATCAAATGTGACTATTCAGATTAATTACTCAGAGCTGGTGCCGTGGTGCAGCAGGTTAAAGTCCCAGTCTGAAGTGTCAGCATCCCATATGGGTGCCAGTTCGAGTCCCGGCTGCTCTACTTACAATCTAGCTCTGCGCTATGGCCTGGGAAAGAGTAGAAGATGGCCCAAGTCCTTGGGCCCCTGCACCCGTATGGGAGACCTGGAAGAAGCTCCCAGCTCTTGGTTTCAGATCAAACAGCTCCAGCTGTTGTGGCTTTGGAGAGTGAACCAGCGCATGGAAGACCTCCTTCTCACTCTCTGCCTCTGCCTCTCTGTAACTCTGCCTTTCAAATAAATAAATAAGTCTTAAAAAAACATTAATTACGCACACACACGCATACACACGCTCCAGGTGTGTCTCATGTAGAAAAAAAAAAAAACTCTACTAACATTAAGAAGTCAGCTCTAGTTGTGAAAAACATGTAAAACCAAAGACATGATATTCTGTTGAATGCATGTGAACACCATAGCGAAGTTCAATTATCAATTGGGGTACACGGTTTAATAGAACGTATTGACAGTTTATCAGACAGTAAAAGAACCAGGCACACATTGGGGAAGTTGATGAGTCTTTTTCTGTTTTTAAAGATTTGTTTTATTTATTTGAGAGGCAGACTTACAGACAGAGAGGGAGAGAGACAGAGAGGTCTTCCATCTGCTGGTTCACTCCCTAAATAGCTGCAACAGCCAGAGCTGGACCAAGCTGAAGTCAGGAGCAAGGAGCTCCCTCCCGATCTCCCGCATGGATGCAGGGGCCCTAGGACTTGGACCATTTTCCCCTGCTTTCCCAGGCACATCAGCAGGGAGCTGGATCAGAAGTGGAGCAGCTAGGACATGAACTGCCACCCATATGGGATGCCAGTGCCTCAGATAGAGGCTTAACCTACTGCGCACAGCGCCGGCCCCAGAGCTGATGAGACTTGAGTGTAACAGGAAGAGAATCTCTGGACTGAATCAGAGACCTGTCCTCTAATCCTGGCTTGGTGACACTAGGCAAGTCAAGGTCTGCTTTTCTCCTCCGTGAAATTGTGATGATGCCATTGCCCAGTGTTGCTGTGAAGACTGAATGAGAGAGGGACCAACCCAGGCCCTGACTCAGAGATTGGAGTCTCAGAACCTTGGACTCCCTGCCAGGAACTTGAACTTCCCAACCATATGATTGCTTCCCCTTAGTAATCTTCCATTCTTCTGCCCTGACCTCACTGCCCACCACTCTGTGACAGTTGCCGTCTGTGTATTTGTCATGTGCTCCACCCCAGATTATGAACCTGAGGAGGACTGGCGCTGTGGCTTGCTCTTATCTGTGTTTGCCTTACAGCACCCACATTTGTTGAATTTTATTGAATAAATATGTAAGGATCCAAAGAACATCTGGTTAGAGCTGGCTCAGTCCTGACAGTGTCTTTGGTTTGGTCCCAGCTGCTGACAACACCATCCTGGTTAGGCATTCTTGGTCCACGTGGTTCTCAGAACAGATGTCTTCATCACCTTTCTCTTCTGTGAACAAATGTTTCCCCTGGGATGGACCTGCATGCATGCTTCGAGCAGGGCAGAGGGCCTGTTGAGATGGGCATTGTCTCTGGAAACTGCAGGCAGCTCACAAGTCCCTGTCTCCCAACAGTGCAGCGCCGACTTGAAGCCTCACCTGTGCCTCAGCTCGCAGTCAGCCAAGGGCACGATCAGCACCTAAGAGTGAGGTTGTTGGAGAAGCTGGCGTGGCCACGCAGCAAAGCTCTGTAGATCTGACCAGGAGAGAGCAGGGTTCTCAAAAGGGCTTCCAAGAACTTCTGCATTTTGTTTCAATCGTCAGAGCATCTCTTTGGGCTTGGGCTTGGGCTTCTAGAAGGCTAGGGAAGCCCAAGGGGTAGAGAGTGAAGTGGCAGAGCTGCAGTGGACGAGCATAAATCTCAAGAGTGAGTTCCAGGTAAATGCTAGCAGGGCCATGGGTGCCTGGCAGAATCCTGCGGAGAGACCGCTGCAAGCTGGGAGGCTTCTTCCCTGTGCCTTTGATTAGGTAGTGGGTACACTGAAGATGAACTCCTTCTTTTTTTTTTTTTTAGCATAGCAAAATTTACGTATTACCTTGATATGCTTTCTAGTAGTATAGTGAGGTTACATTGTGTGCACCTTTAACTTAACACAAATTCAACTCCTTATGCCAATAAACAAAATGACAGACACAGCTTCTCTCCTGCTTGTCTTTCTGCCGGCCTTCCCACTCAGACAAGCACAAGTCCCAGGTGTGTGAGCTGGGGGCCGTCACGCCCCTGCCATCACGCAGGCTGTGTGCCTCTTCTGCAGCAGCAGGGAGCATCTTCTTGTATCCTCACATTTAAAGATAACGTTTTTGTGTTTTCCACTTGTTTTCACAACATGGCCCCAGCCTCAAGCCACCAGTGCCATCCGTTGCTTAGGTGCTGCCCAACCGTCTACCTGGCGCTGGGGAAAGCTGCCTGGGCTCCACTTAGCAAGAGACAGCCTGTTCCTTTGTGAGGGGTGTTCAGGGTATAACTTGATCACGTTGATAGTTTCGCCTTTTAACTTGGGAACCAAGCCATGGGTGAGACATGACCTCACCGTAAAAATAGAATGACCCCCAGAAGACAAGACCAGAAGTTAAAATGGGGACTGAAGTTCCTCCTGACTGCTTCCCCTTTGCCATGACTCTTGCTGTCTTGTTTTCTCGAGGAAGCCGCAGAACACGATTTCCTGTTTGTTCTCTCTCTTGTTCATTGCTGGCTTCTGTCTTGAAGCCCCCCTTCACCAGATTCTCAATAAGCAGATGTACACAAGGAAAAGCTATCCGGGCTCTCCATGTCACCATAAAGCCCCCAGTGAGTAAACAGCCTTAAAAAATGGCCAACACCAAAAAATCCGTTCTGGTAATTGGATGTATTTTTAAAGCTGAAGGCTGGCTGTCAGCTACTTAAGGTGTGCCGAGCATTGCTTCTAGAGAACTAACACTTTTAAAGGATGACTAGTAGAGACACGAGAGTCTCTGGAGTGAAAGCATCTATTTGTCCTCATGTCTTTTATCAAAGAAGCCTAGGACATGGTGCCCAGGCCTCAGCTGAAGTCTTAATTCTGATGTTGATTAGCAGTGGCTAATCATTAGCCATGGCTTTAGGGTCCCCATGGTAAGATTGGGGGAGCAGCAGCTGCCCATGTGCAGGTGATGATGTCATTAAAGGCAAATGAGATCATGTACAAAAAGGACTTGGAAAAACTCTGAAGTGCTGTAGAAAGGTATTGGTTTTATATATCATGCTTTGTGTGCAGAGAAAAAGATAAATCCATTTACGACAATAGAGCCACAGTTAGTACCTCAAGCATTCCTGACTTCCTTGGTTAAAAAGCTTCCTTTGCTGGGGGAACTTCCTTTGTGAGTTTTAAGTCACCACGGGAAAGGTTCCAGGTTTCCCTCCAGATGATGTCATTTCTGCTCTTTAGTCAGATTCCAGTGGCATTTGCCTTGGCATGTATCGCTTTCTTACAGATAAGTAGAGCATGGTAACTCTTCCCTTCCCTCTTTTCTCTGTGAAGTCATGAGGCTTAGTCTTTCCTTGTTACGAAGGAGAAACAAGACTCCCGGGTGGATCTCCACAGAGCTCCCCGGCCAGGGACCTGCCCGGCCTCCCCCTGGTTCACTTGCTCTCCCTTGCCGGTCCCGTCTCTTGTCAGGTTGGGCTGGGAAAGAGGAACGTGCAGGCATGAAGCACAGATTGGTTTCCAGCCACTTGCACTCCTGGTGAGACAAGGCTCAGGAGGGGCTAAACCCAAGGACATTGTGAGTACAAATATTTCCAACAGTGATGCTGACGTGAAAGAGTTTCCTTGAAGAAAATATTTTCTGGAACAAATTCTACTGAATCTATTTGATTCCATGACTTATTTTTTAGTATACCACAGTGAAATTTTATCTTCATCAGGGTTGTTTCCATTTAAATTTTCCTACAAAACTTGGAGTTGGTGATCACCTTCTGTTCCATTACATGTATTATGACCATATATACAACTATTGGAAGTTCTCTTGTGGCCATTAGTTCCATCAAGTCCAGTCTTCTAGGTTAAATTTTATGGATCTAATATCTTTATGAAATATGAAAATTAGATTCTTCTGTCAGTTTTTAGATCACACTAAGCTATACTACATGCAGTTTAACTGTTGCCAGTTTTATTGTGAGTCGATTACTTTTTTTTTTTTGACAGGCAGAGTTACAGACAGTGAGAGAGAGAGAAAGACAGAAAGGTCTTCCTTCCATTGGTTCACTCCCCAAATGGCCACCATGGCCAGCGCTGCACCATTCCGAAGCCAGGAGCCAGAGTTTATTCTTTCTACCAGTTTTAGGTATTATGAAATGAACAAGAGGCTGGTAATATATATTTATTTATCAGTGAGTTCATTTTTAAAATTGTGGTTAATTTTAGATATAGAAATGAAAATATAGAGTGAAAGGAAGTGTCCTAGGGTCAGAATGGTGGGAATACAAACCAAAACCACATTGAGATGCCACTTCTCACCCAATAAGATGGCTGCAAAAAATTTTTTTGTTAATGGGAGACCACAAGTGTTGGGAAAATGTGAAGAAATTGGAACCCTTGTACATTGCTGGTGGAAATGTGAAGTGGTCCAGCTGCTGTGGAATCAGGAGGTTTCTCAGAGTGTGTTTAGCTTTGCAGTGAAGATGCTGTGTCCCACATGAGAGTGCCTGTATTCATTTCCTGACTCCAGCTTCCCACTGATGCAGACCAGGGGCACAGTGATGATGCATTTAGGTTCCTCCCCACCACGTGGGAGACCTGGATTGGGTTCCTAGCTCCTGGCTATGGCCACAGCTATTGAGAGCATTTGAGGAGTGAACTGGCAGGTGGGCGCGCTCTCTGCCTCTCAAACAAATTAAAAATAATTTTGAAAGTTTTGAGTTCTGCATTGTGGCTTAGCAAGTTAAGCCACCACTTGCAATACCACATATCACATCAGAGTGCTGGTTCAAGTTCCAGCTACTCTGATTCCAATTCACGTTCCTGCTAATGTGCCTGTGAAGACAGTGGAAGGTGCTCCAAGAACTTGGGCCCCTGAATTCTATGTGAGAGACCAAGATGGTCTCCAAGTTCCTGGCTCCTGATTTCTGTCTGGCCCAGACCTGGCTGTTGCAGCAATTTGGGGAGTGAACCAGCAGATGGAATCTCTCTCTCTCTCTCTCTCTCTCTCTTTTTCTCTCTGTGTGTGTGCGCATGTGTGTCACTTTGCCTTTCAAGTAAATTTTTTTTTTGACAGGCAGAGTTAGAGAGACAGAGAGAAAGGTCTTCCTTTTTTCCGTTGGTTCACCCCCCAGGTGGCCGCTACGGCCAGCATGCTGCGCTGATCCAAAGCCAGGAGCCAGGTGCTTCTCCTGGTCTCCCATGGGGTGCAGGGCCCAAGCACTTGGGCCATCCTCCACTGCCTTCCCGGGCTACAGCAGAGAGCTGGACTAGAAGAGGAGCAACCGGGACAGAATCCGGCGCCCCAACCGGGACTAGAACCTTGGGTGCCGGCGCCGCAGGTGGAGGATAAGCCAAGAGAGCCGCGGCACCAGCTCAAGTAAATTTTATTTAAAGATTTATTTTTATTTATTTGAAAGAGTTACAAAGAGAGGTAGAGACAGAGAGAGAGCTCTTCACTCCCCAGATGGTTCACTCCCTAGATGGCCGAAATGGCGGGAGCTGCACGGATCCAAAGCCAGGAGCCAGGAGCTTCTTCTGGGTCTTCCACGTGGGTGCAGGAGCCCAAGACCTTGGGCCATCTTCTACTGCTTTCCTAGGCCATAGCAGAGAGCTGGATTGGAAGTGGAGCAGCCAGGACTAGAACCGGCGCCCATATGGGATGCTGGCGCTTCAGGCCAGGGCTTTAACCCACTGTGCCACAGCACCAGCCCCCTCAAGTAAATTTAAAAAAATAATAATAAAAATACATATAGAACTACATGCAAATTAGTGTAGTAAAACGAGTTTTGTTTTGTTTTTTTTTTACAGGCAGAGTGGACAGTGAGAGAGAGAGACAGAGAGAAAGGTCTTCCTTTGCCGTTGGTTCACCCTCCAATGGCCGCCGTGGCCAGCGCACTGCGGTTGGCGCATCGGACTGATCCGAAGGCAGGAGCCAGATACTTATCCTGGTCTCCCATGGGGTGCAGGGCCCAAGCACTTGGGCTATCCTCCACTGCACTCCTGGGCCATAGCAGAGAGCTGGCCTGGAAGAGGGGCAACTGGGACAGAATCCGGCGCCCCGACCGGGACTAGAACCCGGTGTGCCGGCGCCGCTAGGTGGAGGATTAGCCTAGTGAGCCACGGCGCCGGCCTGTAAAACGAGTATTGTTAAACATGAAGAAAGTAAAGTTTTACTCTAGGGCATGATGGAAAGATATACCATGGTTTTGGATGGGATAAGTCAATATTGTAAAGATGTCCATTTATCCCCAGAGTAAAATATGTTTGTTGTGCTTCCAATGAGAAATCCCAGAATTTTCAAACAAGCTAATCCTAGAATTCATCAGAAAATAAAATGACAAAAATATGCCAAGAAAATTTTGAAAAAGAACATGAATACCATCAGCTCGCAATATGTTTCCTGAAGCATATCATGTACAGCAGCATCATATTGACATGTGATCAGCAGGTAGCTTGATGAGCCGGACTGGAGAAAATAGAAACAAATACAAATCTTTTATTAGAAATTTGGCATACGTTAGAGATGGCGGTTGAAATCAGTAGAGAAAGAATGGGCCGTTTATTGTATAAGAACATTAGTTAATCCCTTAGTGAAAAAATGAGTTAGACCTTCACACCATTTATAAAAATAATAGATTTGAGACTAATACACTTTTTTAACTCTAAGAGGAGGCTGGCGTTGTGGTATAGTGGGTTAAGCCACCACTTGGGACACCCCCATCCCATATTGCAGTGCCCGTTGGAGTCCCAGCTACTCTGCTTCTGAGCCGACTCCCTGCGAACTTGCCTGGGAAGCTGCAGATGATGGCTCAAGTATTTGAGTTCCTGCCACCCATGTGGGAGACCCAGATGGAGTTCCGAGCTCCTGGCTCCACTGGCCCAGCCCTGGCTGTTGTGGCCATTTGGGAAATAAATCATTGAATGGAAGATCTCTGTCTCTCTCACTGTCCCTTTCAAATAATGAATAAATAAATCTTTTTTAAAAAAAATCATAAAAGTAATAAATGGAAACATTGGGGAATATATTTGTAATTGGGTGTTAGAATAGCTCTTTTTTTAAACTTTTATTTAGCAAATATAAATTTCCAAAGTACAGCTTATGGATTTTAATGGCTTCTCCCCCCCATAACTTTCCTCCCACCCGCAACCCTCCCAACTCCCGCTCCCTCTCCCATTTCATTCACATCAAGATTCATTTTCAATTATCTTTATATACAGAAGATGAATTTAGTATATATTAAGTAAAGATTTCAACAGTTTACACCCACACAGAACATAAAGTGTAAAATACTGTTTGAGTACTAGATATAGCATTAATTCACATTGAACAGCACATTAAGGACAGAGATCCTACATGAGGAGTAAGTGCACAGTGACTCCTGTTGTTGACTTAACAATTTGACACTCTTGTTTATGGCATCAGTAATCTCCCTAGGCTCCTGTCATGAGTTGCCAAGGCTATGGAAGCCTTTTGAGTTCGCCAACTTTGATCTTATTTAGACAAGGCCATAGTCAAAGTGGAGGTTCACTCCTCCCTCCAGAGAAAGGTACCTCCTTCTTTGATGGCCCATTCTTTCTACTGGGATCTCACTTGCAGAGATCTTTCATTTAGTTAGTTAGTTAGTTAGTTTGTTTGTTTGTTTTGCCAGAGTGTCTTGGCTTTCTATGCCTGAAATACTCTCATGGGCTCTTCAGCCAGATCTGAATGCCTTAAGGGCTGATTCTGAGGCCAGAGTGCTGTTTAGGTCATCTGCCATTCTATGAGTCTGCTGTGTATCCTGCTTCCCATGTTAGATCATTCTCTCCCTTTTTTGTTCTATCAGTTAGTAGAATAGCTCTTTTTAAAAACATGATACAAGACCGGCACTGTGGCTCACTTGGCTAATCCTCCGCCTGCAGTGCCGGCACCGCAGGTTCTAGTCCTGGTTGGGGCACCGGGTTCTGTCCCGGTTGCTCCTCTTCAAGTCTAGCTCTCTGCTGTGGCCCGGGAAGACAGTGGAGGATGGCCCAGGTCCATGGGCCCTGCACTCCATGGGAGACCAGGAGGAAGCATCTGGCTCCTGGCTTCGGATCAGCACAGCGTGCCGGCCGCAGCAGCCATTTCAGGGGTGAACTAACCAAAGGAAAACCTTTCTCTCTCTCTGTCTCTGTCTCTGTCTCTCACTGTCTAACTCTGCCTGTCAAAAAATAAAATAAAACAAAAACATGATACAAAACACAAGGTTCGAATTTCTAAAACTACCAGATTTAATCACAAAAATAGTATGTAAGGTAAAACATAAAGTAAAATATACAACAGACTGGAAGAAAGCATTTGTAACATATAATAGCGGCTTTAATGTATTTAATAAAATACTTAATAGGAGAAAGAATATAATAAACATAGACAACAATGTGAACAGACAATTCATGGAAGAGAAATACAAATAATTAATAAATATATGAACTGGGGAAATGCAATTCAAGCCAGGAACTTTTTTTTTAACTATAGATTAGCTCACCCTTAAGAAACACAGGATGAAATAGGATGTCCATTTTCACCCTTTAAAGTGGCCAGGATGTCAAAGATTGATAGTGCCAATTATTGATGAGGGTGAGGAAGACAGGTACTTTTATGCATTATCGGTGGCAATATAAACGGATCCGTTATTTTTGGAAGGCCATTTGGCAGGATCTGCGAGGCTTAAAATGCATGCAGCTCTCAGCTCCATTTGCCATTCCTGCCCGGTTCCTTCTGGATGGCCTCTCATCTCTGGTGGTCAGGTTGCACGGAAATGAAAGCAAAGCTGTAGGTCCCTTAGGAGCCAGGCCCAGATCTGCACAGCAGTCCTTCCAGCACATTCCATCAACCCAAATAAGCCATGGGTCAGCCTACCTGCATGGAAAGGAAACCTAGCTCCTGATGGGACAGGAGGCTTTCAGACAAACTGCCACGGGGCAGTTGGAATAAACCACACTGCTTCATGGACCATTTTAGCAGCATCTCTTCTGTGTATATATAAATTTCAAAACATTCTGTTGTTTCTGTCCATATTTCCTCCCTGACCTCAACCTTGTGACCAGGCACATATTCTGTTTTGTTTTCTTAACTTTTTCTCTTGGAGATCTGTGGATAAATCATAAACAAAAACATACAATAAAACCACACCACAGTAAATGGCTGCAAGATTCAGTTTTTTTTTTTTTTTTTATGATTTATTTGAAAGGCAGAGTTACAGAGAGCAGAGGCAGAGAAAGAGGGAAGGAGGGAGGGAGGGAGGGGGAGAGGAAGGGAGGGAGAGAGTGAGAGAGGTCTTCTATCCTCTGGTTCACTCCCCAGATGGCCGCAACAGCCAGACTGGGCTGATCCAAAGCCAGGAGCCAGGAGCTTCTAGTGCGTCTCCCACGTGGGTACAAGGGCACAAGAAGTTGAGCCATTTTCTACTGCTTTCCTAGGCCATAGCAGAGAGCTGGATTGGAAGAGGAGTATTCGAGACTTGAACTGGCACCCATATGGGATGCTGGCACTACAAGCAGTGGCTTTACCTGCTACCCCACAGCACCGGCCCCAAACTTCAGTTTTTTGTTTTGTTTTGTTTTTAAGATTTATTTATTTATTTGAAAGTCAGAGTTACACAGAGAGAGGAGAGGCAGAGAGAGAGAGAGAGAAAGGTCTTCCATCGGCTGGTTCCCTTCCTAGATGGCCACAATGGCTGGAGCTACACTGATCCGAAGCCAGGAGCCAGGAGCTTCTTCCGCGTCTCCCACATGGGTGCAGGGCCCAAGGACTTGGGCCATTTTCCACTGCTTTCCCAGGACATAGCAGAGAGCTGGGTTGGAAAAGGAATAGCCAGGAAGGACTAGAACCACTACCCATATGGGATGCTGGCACTTCAGGCCAGGGTTTTAACCCGCTGCACCACGGCGCCGGCCCCCAAACTTCAGTTTTTAAACCCTGGTGTTGTATCATTATGAAGTTAAGTAAAAGCAGTGTTTTATCAGTATTCATCAGTGATATCCTAAAATTGAAGAATATGAGACTTCCTTGTACACAGCTGAGCTTATGTTGAGCTGAGAAAGTCCAAGTTGATTCTGAGGCAAGTTGATTCCTAATATGTGTGCACATCCAGGGCCGGCTCCGTGGCTCACCAGGCTAATCCTCCGCCTGCGGCGCCGGCACCCTGGGTTCTAGTCCCGGTTGGGCGCCGGATTCTGTCCCGGTTGCCCCTCTTCCAGTCCAGCTCTCTGCTGTGGCCCGCGAGGGCAGTGGAGGATGGCCCAAGTGCTTGGGCCCTGCACCTGCATGGGAAACCAGGAGAAGCAGCTGGCTCCTGGTTTTGGATTGGTGCAGCGCGCCAGCTGTAGCGGCCATCTGGGGGGTGAACCAACGAAAAGGAAGACCTTTCTCTCCGTCTCTCTCTCTCTCTCACTGTCTAACTCTGCCTGTAAAATGTATATATATATGTATATATATATGTGCACATCCAAACACAGACACACACACACATCCTTTTGTGAATTTTCTCTTACCCCAGTCTGAAAACAGGGTTAGGTGGGTTGGAAACAGAACTGTAGCCGTATGCCAATAGCTGAATTTACATTATTATGGTATCTATTATTTTTAAATATATTTTTGGTGTATATGCTTTGGAGACAGGGAGGGAAAGAGAGTTCCCGTCTGCTGCTTCATTCCCTGAGTGCCCACAGTGGCCCCTGGCTAGGGTTAGAGCCGGGACCCTGCACTCAATCCAGGTCTCGCATATGTGTGGCAGGAACCTAATCATGTGAGCCATCTGCTGCCTCCCAGGGTCTACATCAGCAGGAAGCTGGAGTTGGGAGCCAGCGGCAGCGGACGTTGAGTCCAGGCACTCTGATGTGAGACAGGGGCCTTCCAACCAGCACCCCAGCCACCGGATCTAACACCCACTCCCTTTTCATTTTAAAGCATGCACTTGGAGGCCGGCACCGTGGTGCAGTAGGTTAATCTTCCTCCTGCGGCGCCGGCATTCCATATGGGCACTGATTCTAGTCCCAGCTGTTCCACTTCCAATCCAGCTCTCAGCTATGGTCTGGGAAAGCAGTAGAGGATGGGCCAAGTCCTTGGGCCCCTGCACCCATGTGAGAGACCGGGAAGAGGCACCTGGCTCCTGGCTTTGGATTGGCGCAGCTCCAGCCTTTGCAGCCATATGGGGAGTGAACCAACAGAAGGAAGACCTTTCTCTGTCTCTCCCTCTCACTGTCTGTAACTCTACCTCTCAAATAAAATAAATAAAATTTTTAAAAAATAAATAAAAATAAAACATGTGTTTGTCTTTTTAGAGTTACTAAGTGTATTCCAGGCAAAAGAAACAGCATGAGCAAAGGCACCTCGGCACAAGGTTTACCCAGAAAGTTAACTGACCCACAGGGGTGGCCAGCCTTCTAAGCAAACCAGCACCCATGCAGTGCAGGGCCAAGGCCATTTTTGTGTGTCGAGATTGACCCTTCATTGGTCAGGTGGACGGTTGAGTAGGTGGGAGCAAGACCAGAGGCTCAGAGGCCATTTGGGAGTCTGCTGCCAAGACAGAGGGGGGTGACATGACGTCAAACCAGGAGCATGTCCTCAGGTTGAGCACATGTGTCATCCTTACAAGGGTCTGTGAAATCTGTGACTGACCAAAAGAATTTTAATTTTATTCATTTGCCATATTATCTAAGAGCAGGTTATGAGCAAGATCGGAAGACAGGCATGTGAAATTTACCTGTTCTGACATTTCTAACCTCGGCATATTTCTGTTTTAACTCCATGCTGTAAAGAAATTTTCTTCATACTTGTCTCCAAGAGTGATCAGGAGTTTGGTGACCTGGATCACTCGTCACCCTGTGCGCACAATTTATTGTCCAACTTGGTAGTCTGAAACCCTCTATCAATTCTGTCTAAATGGCGTTTGCAGTTGCCCGGTTGACATTATTTTTATGAGCACGCTTTTTGTTATTTCTGCAATCCACTCAGCTCTTAGAAATGCCTCGGTCTGCTCTCCAGATGCCATGGCTTCTGCAGATATTTGCACCTGTGGGGGTATACAGCGAGCGGCTTCATGTCCCCACAGTCTTAAAATACTCTTTCCTCTGTGGAAGGAATGTGTTTCCCAGCTTTTATTCCGGGCTCTTGTCCCTGCATGAGATAAGAATTCAAAGCAGAGGCATAAATAAAGTGCAGTAATGAGAGCAGGGTTTATTTAGAGTGAGAGAGTGAGTGTGGGCAAACGCATGGAGAGAAAAGCTCTCCATGAAAGCCCCAAAGAGAAAGACCTGCCTGTGAGGAGAGAACATGCAAGAAGGCACCAAAAAGGCGAGGGTCGCTAGTCCAGTGGTCCCCTCTGTGGGGTAGAGAGCGGTGACCTAACTGAACATGCAACCTGGGTGGAGTTTGGGTGGGGTGAGGTCTTCCCGGAAAGTTTCATGGCATCTCCACATGGAACTTTCCTGGCTCCTTCTTCATCATGTAGGAGACTGAGGTGCATCATGGGAAAGGGGGTGGAGTTAGAGTATACTGTAGAGACAGAAACTGGAAAAATCCTTCAGCCCATTTATCTCTAACTCCCTGCCCATTTTGGGTCCCCTGTCACCTCTCCTCCCCAGCTGCAAAGAGGAAGCTTATCTGGGAGCTGGCTTGATACTTCTTTTAACTTTGTGCATATTTATCTAATTAGACACACGCATAACAAGAGCAGATCAAAGAAGAGCTTCTCAAATCATCTGGTTCTGAGAGCACTGACAGGCATGAGCTGGCAAATAGGCTAAGGCAAATTATTATTAAAACACTCGCCCTGGGATATAATACAAAGATGAAGGATTGTACTGTAGAATATGACTCTGTAAGACACAAATCCTGGCCAGCCAGCAAGCTTGAGTGAAAAGCCATGGGAGAGAAACAAGTAGTCTCAGTAAATGGGTTCCTCTTGTACTCTGGTCGTGAGCCATAATCATTTCCTAGTTGTAACTTGGAGCACCTTCTTCTCCCAGTAATTAAGTACGCTTGTGATTTTTGCATTTCCTACCAAGGCCCAGATTTTCACATTTCCACGAAGGACAGCTGGTAAGGGAGGCATCCTGCCTTGCTTAAGCTGACAAGCCCTTTTCTTTCATGAATCCAGTAACTATTTACACAGCTCTGCCCTTCCAGCACGCTCTCCAGGGGTTACAGTTTGCAGCCCTTCCCACTGTACTGAGAACAGCAGGTTTGGTGATCCTACAGTGTGGCCTGTCTTGTTAGGGGAAGGGAGAAAAGTGAGCATTTAGTAAGCATAGGCGCTGTGTTGTTTCGTATACATTAGCTCCTCTGATGATGAGGCTAACCCCATCTAGTTAGAATATGCTCAGTGTGTGTTGCTTTCTTTTTATTCTATAGTGTGGAAATAATCCGTGTGGAATTAATTACTTAACACCCTAAATTTGAAACCCTCTCTATGTGAGCATGACCTGGGTGATTTCTAGAGCTCATTGGATGCAGGATGTATTAATAGATGGGAAAGGGGTGAATCACGGCATGGATGGAAGGTCATAAAACCCCATGTGTATGCTTGGTGTACAGAATGTGTCAGGAGGAAACTTGAATAGGCTGGAAGACTTCTACTGAAAGGTTTTCTCAGAGCATTGTTGGAGGAACGTGGAGCATACTGACCTCTCCTTCTTTCTTAGATACATTCCACCGTTGATCTGGGGGAAGAGCGGACACATCCAGACGGCCTTGTATGGAAAGATGGGAAGGGTGAGGTCGCCACACCCGTATGGGCACCGGAAGTTCATCACCATGTCTGACGGAGCCACTTCTACTTTCGACCTCTTTGAGCCCTTGGCTGAGCACTGTGTTGGAGGTGAGCTGGTCTGACACGTGCAGCTTGGTCACCACTGCAAGAAGGAGCCCTGGTCAGTGCGGAGCACGGGGTGAACGCTGCTGCCCTGCCACCAGCTGTCCCGTTTCATCCGGGACTGCTGGGAAGTGTGTGGGGATGCAGCCAGGAGGAGCAGCCGACAGGGATTAACTCTAACGTGTGCTTGCCAGCACCATTTAAGGCTCCTCAGAAAGCATCATGGAATAGTTTTGTAACCTCCTCGTGACAGGCAAGCTCCCCACGTAGGGATGAGTGAGAGCTTGGAGTGCAGGCCCCAGGACCAGCCTGTTCAGTTGATGTCAGCAACAAGGCCAGACCGTTCTAAGTGCTTTAGATCTACTGTTACCTCATTTAATCTTCACCACGTCCCTGTGAGGTTGGTGCTTCATTATCCCTACCGCATGTCAGGGAAGCTGAGGCTTAGAGAAGCAACGTGTGCTGGTTTTGCTTGTTGAATAAGAGTAGTTAACAAAGGCTCTCAGGTACCCTCTGCTTAGGTGTCCCTTGCAAAAAGACACTGTAAGATCATATTGATCATGAAAGAGTCAGGGGGCCTCTCTCTGAGAAGCAGCTCCAGTCCCCATTGCTGCTGAAGTTTGATGTTGTTTGTCCTGCCTGTTCAAGAACGTTCATGAAATGCTTTGTAGCAAGGACTTTGGAAGAAGTGCAGTTACGTGCCAGCATCCCTGTGATGGCTATTCCTACTGCAAGAGAATGTGTCTTTTATGTTCAAAGGCACCTTGTTTGTTCATAGGTCCTCAGTAATTATTTATGGGTAAATTCCAGTAAACCTGTTGTAGCTCTCAGTGATCATGGTAACCAGAACTGCTGAGTAACTGGTGGCAAAGTTTTATGTTTCCTCTGCCTGGAATGCTCGTCCCCAGAACGTCGCTCAGCTGCCCCCTCTTACTCATTCAGGTCTCAGCTCAGATGTCACCCCCTCCGAGGGAGTCCTGGACTCCTCTAGCTACCTAGGGTTTCCCTCCCGGTAGATGTGTCATGTCCTCCTGCCATAGGTCCTCAAAGCACCTGCCACTCTCTACCCTTGCGTGTGCTTGTTGTTTATCTCTCTGCTAGCAGCCTACGCGTCCCCAGAACAGTCAGCTTCCAGGAATCGGACATGGAAGGAATGAATAAATAAATAGGTTAGAAGTTCATTTTGTGTTTAAAAGCCTTGTCTTTCAAATGTTTATTTCTCTACCATATCTAGCTAAATATGTCTTTTCTCTTTTCTCCAATGCTTTTATTTGTTTCTTTTACCATTAAAGCGCAAAATTTTGTTTGACCAGTCTGCTCCTCCTACCAGGACCGTGGTAGAATATTAAAATGGGCAAGACTGATATCTCATTGTATTTATTCATGTCTTTTTATCAACCTGGCCCCTGACAGGACTGATAAGAGTGATTCTGGGGGAGACAGTACAAGGGGTCTTCAAAAAGTTCACGCAGGCACTCTGGCAAAAAGATCTCTGTGAGTGAGATCCCAGTGGAAAGAACAGGTCTTCAAAGAGGGAGGTGCCTTTCTCTGAAGGGAGGAGAGAACCTCCAATTTGACTATGACCGTGTCTAAACAAGATAAGAGTCGGAGAACTCAAGGGGCTTCCATAGCCTTGGAAACTCATGACTGGTGCATAGGGAGATTACTGATGCCATAAACAGGAGTGTCAATTTGTAAAGTCAACAACAGGAGTCACTGTGCACTTACTCCTCATGTAGGATCTCTGTCCTTAATGTGCTGTACACTGAGGCTTAATGCTATAACGAGTACTCAAACAGTATATTTCACTTTGTGTTTCTATGGGGGTGCAAACGATTGAAATCTTTACTTAATGTACACTAAACTGATCTTCTGTAAAAAAAAAAAAAAAAAGAAATTATAAATTCCCAACTTGATTCTCACTGGGATTAAACATGACAATAGGTCTGATCTGATTTCATCATCATTTAAAAAAATCATCTATTATTTTTCACTTTATGTTTCTGTGTGGGAGCAAACTGTTGAAATCCTTACTTAAGGTATACTAAGCTGATCTTCTGTATATTAAGATAATCGAAAATGAATCTTGATGTGAATGGAAGGGGAGAGGGAGTGGGAAAGGGGAGGGTTGTGGGTGGGAGGGACGGTATGGGGGGGAAGCCATTGTAACCCATGAGTCGTACTTTGGAAATTTATATTCATTAAATAAAAGATTAAAAAAAAAAAAAGTTCACGGCAGGGTCGTTGTGGTGTAGCAGGTCAAGCCACCCCTGCAACGCTGGCGTCCCATGTAAGCACCAGTTCAAGTCTTGCCTGCTCCACTTCCGACTAGGTCCCTGCTAATGGCATAAGAAAAACACAGTGGAAAATGGTCCCTGCCACACACGCGGGAGACCCAGAAGAAGCTACTGGCTCCTGGTTTCCACCATTGGGACCATCTAGAAAGTGAACTAGCAGATGGAAGATTCTCTCTGTCTGTCGCTCGCTCTCTAGTCTCTCCCTCTCACTGTGTATCTCATACCTTCAAATAAAATAAATCTTTTTTAAAAATCATGGAAAATATATATTATGAATAAAGTATGACTGGATTTCAAAAATTTTCACACCAAAATAGAATTTTATTCTACTTTTCCATGAATTTGTCTGAAACTCCCTCGTATTTTCCCCCAAGAAATGTTTCAAGAAAAACAATCCTTTTTTCTTGCATGATTTTTTTGATTATAAAAGGAATCAGTTCTCAGTTTAGGAAACATAGACACTACAGAAACATTTTAAGATGAAAATTAGAATCAATCATAATCCAACACCCAACATACCACTGTTAACATCTTACTCCATTTTCCTCCAGTTCTAGACATTGTTCTTCCAAAATTTGAATTATTTTATATATATATTATACTTTTTTATGTCATTAGAAATTCAAAAGTCTTTAAATTAAAAACAATTTTAATTTTAATGAGCGTCATAGAATGTAGTCATGCCACAATTCAACCATTCTTCTATTTACAATTTTATCACTATAAGAAAGGAAGGAGAGGAGTGGGGTGGGAAGTATCACTATGCCCCTAAATCTATATATATGAAATACATGAAATTTGTTCACCTTATATAAAGATAAAGAAAAAAATTCTGTGGCGCAGCGGGTTAACACCCTGGCCTGAAGCACCGGCATCCCATATGGGCGCCGGTTCGAGTCCCGGCTGTTCCACTTCCGATCCAGCTCTGCTATGGCCTGGGAAAGCAGTAGAAGATGGCCCAACTGGTTGGGCCCCTGCACCCACATGGGAGACCCGGAGGAAGCTCCTGGCTCCTGGCTTCAGATCGGCACAGTTCCAGCCATTGCGGCCAACTGGGGAGTGAACCAGCAGATGGAAGACCTCTCTCTCTCTCTGCCCCTCCTCTCTGTGTAACTTTTTTCTTTCTTTCTTTCTTTTTTTTTTTTTTTTTTTTTTTTTGACAGGCAGAGTTAGACAGTGAGAGAGAGGTCTTCCTTCTGTTGGTTTACCACCCAAATGGCTGCTACGGCCAGCGTGCTGCGCCGATCCAAAGCCAGGAGCCAGGTGCTTCCTCCTGGTCTCCCATGCGGGTGCAGGGCCCAAGCACTTGGGCCATCCTCCACTGCCTTCCCAGGCCACAGCAGAGAGCTGGACTGGAAGAGGGGCAACCAGGACAGAATCTGGTGCCCCAACCGGGACTAGAACCTGCGGTGCCGGCACCACAGGTAGAGGATTAGCCTAGTGAGCCACAGCGCCGGCCCACTCTGACTTTCAAAGTAAGATAAATAAATCTTTAAAAAAAAAAAAAGAAACAAAATTCTCATGAACTTCCTTCATCATAAAATTTTAGGCAAGATTCTGAAATTAAAATGACTACATCAAAGTTCGTCTAATTTTTAAGGTTCTTTATGAAGATTGATTACAAATTCACATTTCCTCTGCCAGCATTAAATTATTTTTATTGTTTTATCTTAATTTGAAGGAAAATTATAATCAGATTTAATAACCTAAGCATGATACTTTTCTTTCAAAGAAAAATTTGTATTCATTCATATTTTCAAGTAAATAAGTTATGCTCATGATAGAAAACTCAAAAGGTATTAAATATATACAGTGAAAGTATTGTCTCTCTCTCATCTCTGTTTCCCTCCCAGGCTGGTACCTGTTAGATTTGTTGTTCGAATGATTCCAGAATTAGTGGAAGTGTTTATAAATATAGACAACTTTCCCTCCACACAAATGGCAGCATATTACATCTCTTTCCTTTAAGTAGCTTTTTTTTTTTCACTTAACATGTATTGGACAGCTTGCCATATTAGTTTATATAAAAACTCTCATTTTTTAAAAGATTTATTTATTTATTTGAAAGTCAAAGTTACAGAGAGAAAGAGAGATAGGGAGAGACACAGAGAAATCTTCCATCTCTGGTTCATTCCCCAGTTGGCCACAATAGCCAGAGGTGAGCCAATCCAAAACCAGGAGCCAGGAACTATTTCTAGGTCTCTCTTGTGAATACAGGGGCCATCTTCCACCACTTTCCCAGGTACATTAGCAGGGAGCTGGTTTGGAAGTGGAGCAGCCAGGACCCAAACTGGTGCCAATATGGAATGCTGGCATTGCAGGCAGTGGCTTAACCTGCTGTGTTACAACACTGGCCCCATGGAAATTTTTTAAGTCAACTTTTCACCATAAATAGTTTGAGAAGCACTGAAATAGACAGCTTTGGCTCACAAGGAAAAAATATTCTTTCCCAGAGAATTGTGTGAAAAGTTGTATGTTAAATTTCTCCGTCCTGTTTTCTAAGCCAGCAAAATAGAATTGTGTCCATTTATTGTGTCACTTATTGGATATGTCCGTCTCTCGTTCTCCACCCTGCAGATGATGTCACCATGGTCATCTGCCCTGGAATCGCCAATCACAGCGAGAAGCAGTACATCCGTACCTTTGTTGACTATGCCCAGAAAAATGGCTATCGGTGTGCCGTGCTGAACCATCTGGGGGCCTTGCCCAACATTGAACTGACCTCACCACGCATGTTCACCTATGGTAAGCACAGGGTGTGGCCAAGGGAGCACCCCTTTCTCTGTTCTCACTGCAAGTGAGAAGCTGCTTCTGCTCTATTTCTTTTCTTTTCTTTCTTTTTTTTTTTTTTTATTTCTTTAAGTTTGGAATTCATGCCCGTTTCAAAGCGATGATAGGGCGCACGGTTAGTTAAAACAGTAGCCAACCTGTACTGGACCTATGTGATGCATATCTCAGATTAACTTTTGAGATAGGCACTGCAAGAACTGCCAGCAAATAGATGCAGAAACCGAAGCTCACAGGGGAAGGTGTTGCCCAAGGTGCCCTGGCTGATAAGTAGGAGCTGAGAGCCAAGTAGAGCAGGGCAGGGATTGTGCCCTTCACCACCGTGCCACCCTGACTGACACTCATTCCTCGGGACTCTGGGACTGGCAGGCAAGGGTGCAACGAAATACGCGAAAGTCACTGGGAAGGGACCTGGCACATTAGCACCTCCCTGGATTTTCTAGCTCCTTGAAGGTGGGAACCAGATCTCATGTTTAGATAAATGTTTCCTGACTTGAACTGAAAGTCTTGTGTTCTGTTCTGTTCATTCTTAACTCTTAGGCTAGCTCTCCCTTCAGATTATAGATACACACATGAAGAATACACATGTAGTAAGTGTGTCTGTTTAGGCACATAAGCCTGGGATGTCTATGACCAGTTAAGTTATAATATGTTTTAATGGGAAACAACCAAAAATTGTATCTATAAAGGAACTTCAGAAAGTTCGTGGAAAATGGAATTAAAAGGTAGGTTTATTTTGGTGCAGAAAACTTTTGAAGCCCTTACAGTTTTTCTTTAAATGTATTTTTTTTTTAAAGATTCTATTTAGGCCGGCGCCACGGCTCACTAGGCTAATACTCCACCTTGCGGTGCCAGCACACTGGGTTCTAGTCCCGGTCAGGGCACCGGATTCTGTCCCGGTTGCCCCTCTTCCAGGCCAGCTCTCTGCTGTGGCCAGGGAGTGCAGTGGAGGATGGCCCAAGTACTTGGGCCCTGCACCCCATGGGAGAGTAGGAGAAGCACCTGGCTCCTGCCTTCGGATCAGTGCGGTGTGCCGGCCGTGGCGGCCATTGGAGGGTGAACCAATGGCAAAGGAAGACCTTTCTCTCTGTCTCTCTCTCTCACTGTCCACTCTGCCTGTCAAAAAAATAAATAAAGAAAATAAAATAAAAGATTCTATTTATTTACTTGAAAGAGTTACAGAGAGGCATAGGCAGAGAGAGAGAGAAATCTTCCTTCCACTGATTCATTCCCCAAATGGCCACAGTGGCCAGAGCTGAGCTGATCTGAAGCCAGAAACCAGGAGCTTCTTCCGCGTCTCCCACGTGGGTGCAGGGGCCCAAGGACTTGGGCCATCTTCCACTGCTTTCCCAGGCCATAGCAGAGAGCTGGATTAGAAGTGGAGCAGCCAGGACTCGAACTAGCGCCCATATGGAATGCCGGCACTGCAGGCAGTGGCTTTACCCACTATGCCACAGTGCCAGCCCCGCCCATATAGTTTTTCTACAATGCAGATTTTCCATAAACATTTTGAAAACTCTTGTATAATCTCAACATAACTAGAATTTTCCATTTCTTTATCTTCCCAATCTGCCTTTATCAATGTGTACAGAGTTTTTATTTAGTTGCCCTCACAGTGTATATAACTATGGTGACCTATTTATAGTAGTCTCTACCACAAAGATGTACTCATTATGTTTCAACCTTTTAGGAGCCACATTACTATTACTGCTCTGTTATAGTTCACTTAACCACTCGTTTTTGTAGGGCATTAAGGTTATTTATAGTTTTGGGCATTGTAAATAATGGTTCTATAAATATCTTGTACATGGAATTTTTTCTTTCTCTTTAATGACTTCTTTTGGAGCAGATTTCTGGTAGAATTACAGAGCCAACTTTTTTTTTTTTTTTTTTTTTTTTAAGATTTATTTACTTGAAAGGCAGAGTTACAGAGAGAGAGAGAGCAGTCTTCTATCCACAGGTTCACTCCTCAAATGGCTGCAATGGCCAGAGCTGGGCTCTTCCAAAGCCAGGGGGCAGGAGCTTCTTCCAAGCCTCCCATGTGGATACAGGAGCCCTAGTATTTGAGCCATCTTCTGCTGCTTTCCTAGGCACATTAACAGAGACCTGGATCAGAAGTAGGGCATCCAGGACACACACTGGTGCCACAGCGCTGGCCCCAGAGTCAATATTTTTTATGTGTGTTGGTACATATTGTCAGATTGTCCTCCAGCAAGATCATTCCAGTTTATGCTGTCATTGGTAACAGGGCAGGGTGCTGTCTTCTGTAAGCGCAAGTAAGGGAAGATTGTAGATAAGGAAGTATGAACAGGTGTTTCTGCTTTTGTTATTGACCCTAAGTTCTTCAGTTTACTTGCAAGCAGAAATTGACACGAGGCCAGTATGCAACCCAAAAAATGTTTATTGGGGGTTCCTGCTGGGACACAAGGCAAACAGAATGGCGGGAAGATGTTTTGCCAGCTGGCTCCTCAATGAGAGCCAAACAGATACTTCTAATGGAGTTGGGGAGGTATGGCAGCTTATCCTTGCCATACAGCACAACATCCAGCCTGCAGAGATGGCTTGTCCCCCTCAGTACACAACACTTTGATTTGCACCCTGCTCAGTGTTCTGCACAGGTGCTTTTGTCTTTCTTTCTTTTTTTTTTTTTTTCTGCAAAGTTAGCTCAAAATGGCAGTGTTGGGTGGTAAAAATGGGATCTTAAGTGTTAAAGTGATCATATGGATAGGATTAAGTGTTAAAGGGATCATATAAATAAGTCAAGTGTCTGGCAATAATAATAGATAGAATTAAAAAGGAGAGAATGTTCCAACATGGGAAGCAATCCACACAGCAGACTCATAGCATGACAATCACTTTAAATAGCACTCTGACCTCAGAATCAGCATTTAAGGCATTCTGGTCTGGCTGAAAAGCCCATAAGAGCATTTCAGGCATGGAAATCCAAGACACTGTGGCACAGGATTTCTTTTTCACAGGATTTCTGTGAATGAGACCCCAGTGGAAAGAAGTGGCCATCAAAGAAGAATGTACTTTCCTCTGAAGGGAACTTCCACTTTGCTTATTACCTTGTTAAATACTAACGGAGATTGAGGACTCAAAAGGCTTCCATAGCCTTGGCAGTGCATGTCAAGAGTCTCAGGTGATCACTGACATTGTACATAAGAGTGTTAATTGTAAAATTAACAAGAGGAGTCACTGTGCACTTACTTCCCATGCAAGACTTCTGTCCTTAATGAGTTATATTATAAGAATTAACTATAAAGCTTGTTCTCAGTTTTGTGTGTGTGTGTGCAAATTATTGAAAACTTTTAGTATAGTGTTGGTCTTCTGTGTATAAAGTTAATTGAAAATGAATCTTAATGGAGAATGGGACTGAGAATGGGAGAGGGAAGAGGAGGTGGGGTGAGAGCGGGGCTGGGAGGGCAGGTATGATGGGAAAAATCACTATATTCCTAAAATTGTACTTATGAAATTTTTACTCCTTAAGTAAAAGGTTTATTTGGGAAAAAATTTTAAATTAAAAAAAAAAAGACAGTGTTGCTCAGTACCACTATCCTATGAAAATCACATATCCGTCACTTGAGGCTGTTCTGAGCATGCATGCAGTCTGGAGATGTCCCTAATAGGGCATCAGGAGGTCTTTTGTGGTTTGGGTCTAGATGCTCCTTGCTCATAATTGGTTTGGAGCTTGAGCTGGACACATGTCAGGTAGGGAAATAGCGACTCCTGCTTCTATCCTGTTTCACCTTGTGCCAGGCACAGTGCTGGGTGCTCTGAATCTGTTTCCTACTTTTTACTCACTTGTACACCTTAAGACACCCATTTCACAGACTCTGTTCTGTTCAACAGTTTGGTCAGTGGCTTGAAGACACAGATGAATATCCAAGTTTATAGATAACTGTAGGCACACAGGGAATGGTATGTGGAAGACAGAATTGAACCCACAAAGCAGAAACAGGCAAAATCTAACACAACTGAAAACAATAGGAAGTAAGTCTAAAGTCCTGTCCTTGGATATAAAGATCTGTACATGCAAAGGATGGGGAGGCATGGCCTGGCTGCAGGGCCTGGACAGAGACTAGAGGGCACCATCTATCAGCACACCTGCCAGCAACAAGATCAGACGTCCCAGCAAGGATACCTCTTTGTGTGCCAGCAGCAGTGCTGCTGTCATAGACAGATTCTCTTTTATCTCCACAGCATCCCATAAAACAGTAAAATTCTGATGAGAAAAAACTTATGGCACAGAGAGTGAAGTAATTCAAGCAAGGGCATAGAGCTAGTAAGTCAAAGAGCTAAACTGGGATCCTAGGTCTGGCTGCCACAGCCTCCAGAATTGTCTCAGAGCTGGTTGAGTAGCTAGCTGTGTGGAGCCCAGGGCCCCTGCCCCAAGTGCTGTGCTATGGACTGCAACAAAGAAGGCCCTGTCAGGAGAACCCAGTAGTCAGAGGCAGTGGAGAGCAGACTGAACATGGAATGTGCCCCAGGGAATCGCAGGTCAGGAGGCAGGCCCTGATTCCCACACCCCAGCCCTGCCACCGATTGGCTGTGAAGCCTTGCTTCATTCACATCTGTTCCAGATTCTTCCACTGCAGTAATGGGGGCTGCAGTCAAACAAGGGTCACTAAGGATTTGGCAGGCAATTGAGTGCTTACCATCCAGATACAGTAAGTATGTGTGATGTGTTAGGTTACTCTCATTCCAGTTCTTGAAGGTGTGTTAGTGTTGATGAGGGGTTAGCCATACTCTGTGTGACCCAGGCAGGTAAGACATGTTCTGCAGACTGTGGATAAGTAGTCACAGCACTGTGCGCTCAAGCACTGGCAGAGTGGCTCTGGTGCACCATGGCAGTGTGGAGAAAACACACTGCTGAGGGAAGGATCCTCCCAGGAAAGGCTGGGTGCTCAGAGGTGAGTGTGGCCTAGAGTTGGTAAAAGGAAGGTGGGCTGAGGAGCAGGCAGCCAGCACAGAGAAACAACCTGGGGAAAAAAAGTGGAGAGTGTAGTCTCAGGGAAGAGTTAGAGAGAAAACAGCAGAGGAAACTCTACCAAAATTAGAGGGACACAGTGGACCTATGTGGAAGGCGTGGACACCCACAACTTATGACTCCAGCAGTCAAGAACATACGAACCAGCATTGGAAAATGAGGTGAAACCAGACCACAGCAGCTCAAGCCACTGGCGATAAAGCTGCACGAAGAGCCTAGAGGGAACCCGGCTTGGAGCCCCATGGGGGATAGTGTACCTGCCAAACTAGAGGAGGAAAAAATAAAGGATAGCCGCATTTCTCTCTCCCCAATAACTTTACAACAGCATCCTAAAACAAGCCAATGTAGCAGTCGCCATTTTGGACATATGTAACAGCTCGTGTCTGCACCCGGCAACCAGTCAAGTAGAGACTCCTGACTCTGGTGGGGAGAACTAACAGGGCTAGGAGCTTGTACTGTGTGAGGCTCTGTATGGGGACTGTGAAAAAAACAGGGTGTGTGGGAGGACTCAACTGTGACTGGGACTTTGGGAGGTCACAGTGGGAGACTCCACACACTTAGGGCTTCCAGTTACCTGGTGAGAGACATTGCTAGAGAACCTGAACTTACACTGAGGAATGCACATATCCATTGTGTGGTCCTTGGGACAGAGCAGACAAATATTATACCCAATGGATCTAGCGCTCAGGCACTGGTCTCCTTTCAGGAAAGAAGCTCAACTGAGCAGAATAAATTTCCCTTCTGATTAAAAAAAAAAAAGATTTACTGCACAAAATCTGTGTGTCACCTCAGCACGCCCTTAACCCTAGAGAATTGAACAGAACTCCCTGGCCACACCCACTACAAAGCTCTATATATTCACTGAGAGTAGACATTCCACTTATCTACAGAGCCACAGAACAAAGATAAAAACCACCACAGGGGGGAAAAAAGAAGAAACCAACAAGTATCTCCACAAATGCCAAGCAACAAACTCACCAACTCAAGAAACAAGAATAAGGAAGACAACATGATGCCCCCAAAAGAACACGGCACTTCAATACTAGATTGTGAAGATGATGAGATGCAAGAAATGCAAAAAAAGAAGTCAAAAAATTGATCGTAAGATTACATAGAAGTAATCAGAAGCAAATGTACGAAAACTGCAATCCATATGGGACATGAAAGAAAATTTCTCCCATGAAATTGAGATCTTAAAGAGAAATCAGAATGAAATGAAGAATTCAGTAGAACAAATAAAATTGCAGTGGAGAGCCTTAACAACAGAATTGGTAAAGCATAAGAAAGAATATCGGACTTAGAAGACAAAGCACAGGAAATTATACAGTCAAACCAAAGGCAAAAAGAGAAAATTAGAAAACACTGTTGGGAATCTACAGGATACTATAAAATGACCCAACATATGGGTCATAGGCGTTCCTGAAGGCATGGAAAGAGAGAAAGGCCTTTTTAGTGAAATAGTAACAGAAAAATTCCCAATTTGGAGAAAGAAAGTGATATCCAAGTACAGGAAGCACATAGAACTCCTAATATACAGGACCAGAAAAGATCCTCACCAGACACATTGTAATCAAACTCACCACAGCAAAACATAAAGAGAAGATTCTAAAATGTGCACAAGAGAAATGCCAGATTACTTTCAGAGGATCTCCAATTAGATTCACAGTGGACTTATCAGAAACTGTACAGGCTAGGAGAGAATGGTGAAATATAATCCAAGTCTTAAGAGAAAAAAACTGTCATCCCAGAATGTTATACCCTGCAAATTTCTCATTTATGAATGAAGGTGAAATAAAGACCTTCCACAACAAACAGAAATTGAAAGAATTTGTCACCACTTGGCCAGCCCTACAAGAGACACTTAAGGATCTGTTGCACACAGAAACATGTTCATCACTGTGAAAGGAAATAAAGGAAGAAAATCAGTAAAAGTTCAAAGGAAATTCAAAGTAAAAAATAGTAATATATTTGGAAAAATTACAGGGCAAAGTCAGTACTTATCAATAGTCACTTTATAAATGGCCTCCTCAGTTAAACACAGACTGGCTGAATGGATTAAAAAAACAACATCTATTTGCTGCCTACAAGAAACACATCTCACCAACAAAGATGCACCCAGACTGAAAGTGAAAGAATGGAAAAAGATATTCCATGCCAACAGAAACCAAAAAAGAGCTGGTTTAGTCATCCTAATATCAGACAAAATAGACTTTAACAAAAAAATTGTTAAAAGAGACAAATAAAGGCACTATAAAATGATTAAGGGGTCAATTCCACAGGAAGATGTAACTATTATAAATGTATATGCACCTAATGCAGCGCATCTAGCTATTTCAAAGAAATGTTAAGGCCAGCATCATATTGAATGGGGAAAAGTTGGAAGCATGCCCACTGAGATCCAGTACCAGACAGGGATGGCCACTTTCACTGTTGCTATTCAATATAGTCCAAGAAGTTTTAGCCAGAGCCATTAGGCAAGAAAAAGAAATCCATGGGATACAAATTCAGAAGGAGGAAGTCAAATTACCCCTATTTGCAGATGACATTATTCTATATATAGGGGATCCAAAAGACTCTACTAAGAGACTATTGGAACTCATAGAAAAGTTTGGCTGGCACCATGGCTCAATAGGCTAATCCTCTGCCTTGCGGCGCCGGCACACTAGGTTCTAGTCCCGGTCGGGGTGCCGGATTCTGTCCCGGTTGCCCCTCTTCCAGGCCAGCTCTCTGCTGTGGCCAGGGAGTGCAGTGGAGGATGGCCCAAGTCCTTGGGCCCTGCACCCCATAGGAGACTAGGATAAGCACCTGGCTCCTGCCTTCAGATCAGCACGGTGCGCCGGCCGCAGCACACCGGCCGCAGTGGTTGTTGGAGGGTGAACCAATGGCAAAGGAAGACCTTTCTGTCTCTCTCTCTCTCTCACTGTCCACTCTGCCTGTCAAAAAAAAAAAAAATGAAAAGTTTGGTAAAGTAGCAGGATATAAAGTGAATACACAAAAATTAACAGCCTTTGTAAACACAGACAATGCCATGGCTAATAAAAAATGTCTAAAATCAACTCCATTCACCATAGCTACAAAAAAAAAAAATCAAATACCTTGGAATAAATTTAACAAAGGGTGCCAAAGATCTTTACAATGAGAATTACAAAACTTTAAAAAAAGAAATAAAAGATACAAAAATGGAAAAATCATCAAAATGTCCATTCTTCCAAAAGCAACTTACAGATTCAATGTGATACCAATAGAAATACCAAAGACATTCTTCTCAGATATAGAAAAAATGATGCTGAAATTCATATGGAGGCACAGGAGACCTTGAATAGCTAAGGCAATCTTTTACAACAAAAACAAAGCAAGAGGCATCACAATACCAGACATCAAGACATACTACAAGGCAATTATAATCAAAACAGCCTGGTACTGGTACAAAAATAGATGGATAGACCAATAGAACAGAATAGAAACACCAGAAATCAATCTAAACATCCGTAACCAACTCATATTTGCTCAAGGAACTGAAACCAATCCTTGGAGAAAGGACAGTCTCTTCAACAACTGGTGCTGCAAAAACTGGATTTCTACATGCAGGAGAATGAAGCGAGACCCTTTACCTTACACCTTACACAAAAATCCACTGAACATGGGTTAAAGAGCTAAATCTACAACCTGACACCATCAAATTATTAGAGAACATTGGGGAAATCCTGCAAGATATTGGCACAGGCAAAGAGTTCTTAGAAAAGACCCCAGAGGCACAGGCACTCAAAACCAAAATCAACAAATGGGATTACTTCAAATTGAGAAGTTTCTGTTCTGCAAAAGAAACAATCAGGAAAGTGAAGAGGCAACGGACAGAATGGGAGAAATTATTTGCAAACTATACAACTGATGGAGTATTAATAACCAGAATCTACAAAGAGATCAAGAAACTCCACAACAACAAAACAAACAACCCAGTTAAGAGATGGGCCAAGGACTTAAACAGACATTTTTCAAAAGAGGAAATCCAAATAACCATGAAAGAATGTTCAAGATCACTAACCATCAGGGAAATGCAAATCAAAATCGCAATGAGGTTTCACCGTATTCCAGTTAGAATGGCTTTCATACAGAAATCAACAAACAACAAATGCTGGTGAGGATGTGGTGGAAAAGATATGCTAAACCACTGTTGGTGGGAATGCAAACTGGTAAAACCACTGTGGAAGACCATTTGGAGACACCTAAGAAATCTGAATATAGTCCTGCCATATGATCCAGCCATTCCAGTCCCCAGAATATACCCAAGGAAGTGACATCAGCAAATAAAAGAGTTTTCTGCACCTCCATGTTTATTGCAGCTCAATTCAAAATAGCTAAGCATGGAATCAACCTAAATGTCCATCAGTGGAAAACTGGACAAAGAAATAATGGGATTTTTATTCTATGGAATACTACATAGTGGTAAAAAAAAAAAAAATCTGGTCATTTGCAACAAAATGGATGAATCTGGAAAGTATTATACTTAATGAGATAAACCAGTCCCAAAGGGACAAATACTATATGTTCTCCCTGATCTGTGACAACTAACAGAGCACCTAAAAAGAAAACTTGTAGAAGTGAAATTGACACTATGAGAAGCAATGATTTGAACAGCCCTTGTCTTGACTGTCAAGGAACAGTTTATTATTTTTTTTATTTTTTTTTCTTATTAATACCATTGGGTGAACTCTTTACTTAATATAGAATTAATCATAGGTGTATAATTTCAATTAAAAATAGATCCCAGTAAAAAGTAAGAGTGGGAATAAGAGAGGGAGGAGCTGTACAGTTCGGCACACGTTCCCACAGACTTACTCCTAAAGGTAAAGCTAAAAACTTGCCACGGGACTTCAAATCCCATTAAGCTGGGCAGTACTAATGCCATCTTGCGTGTTAAAGTGATCATATTAAGTGTGCAATTGATCTTATAGATAGGATTGTCAGAGGGATCACATAAATAAGACCAAGTATCTGGTAATAACAATATATAGAATTAAAAAGGAGAGAATGTTCCAACATGGGAAGCAATCCTCATAGAATGACAAACGCCCTAAACAGCACTCTGACCTCAGAATCAGCCCTTGAGGCTGAAAAGCCCATGAGAGCATTACAGGCATGGAGAGCCAAGATACTGTGGCAAAAATGTTCTACATGAAGGCTCTCTGTGAATGAGACCCCAGTGAAAAGAAGGGGCCATAAAAGAAGGATGTACTTTTCTCTGAATGGAGGCAAGAAGTTCCACTTTGCTTATGGCCCTGTCTAAATACTGAGTCTGTGGACTCAAAAAGCTTTCATAGCCTTGCAGCACATGTCAAGAGTCTTGGTTGGGGCCAGTGCAGTGACTCACTTGGTTAATCCTCCACCTTGCAGCACCGGCATCCCATATGGGTGCTGTATTCTAGTCCCAGTTGCTCTTCTTCAGTCCAGCTCTCTGCTGTGGCCCAGGAGGGCAGTGAAGGATGGCCCAAGTGCTTGGGCTCCTGCGCCTGTTTGGGAGACCAGAGGAAGCACCTGGCTCCTGGCTTCATATCAGCACAGCACTGGCCGTAGCAGCCATTTGGGGGGGTGAACCAATGGAAGGAAGACCTTTCTCTCTGTCTCTGTCTCTCTCTCTCTCTCTCTCACTATCTATAACTTTACCTGTCAAGTTAAAAAAAAAAAAGAGTCTTGGGTGATCACTGACGTCATAAATAAGAGCGTTAATTGTTAAATCGACAACCGGAGTCACTGTACAACTTACTCCCCATGTAGGACCTCTGTCCTTAATGAGTTGTCCTATGAGAATTAACTGTAAAATTAATCTTCAAATAGTACTTTATACTTTGTGTAGGGTCCAAATTGTTGAAATCTTTACTTAGTATACAGTTGGTCTTCTATATGTAAAGTTAATTAAAAACAAATCTTAATGAAGAGTGGGATGGGAGAGAACAAATCTTGATGAAGAATGGGTGTAGGAGGTGGGATGGAAGTAGGGGTGGGAGGGCAGGTATGGGGGGAAGAACTGCTATATTCCTAAAGCTGTACCTATGAAAATTGTATTCATTAAATAATAGCTTTCTTTAAAAAAAAAAAAAAAGAAAAGAAAAGGAGGAAGGAAGGAGGGAGAAAGAGTGAGGATGGAAGGAAGGAAGAAAGAGAGAGGGGGGAGGGAGAGAGAGAGAGAAAGAGAGACCGCTGGGTAGCAGCCTTGAAGAACACGATGGATTTAGGCCCATGAGCCGATGCTAGCTGAAAATGCCCTGGGAGTGAAGCGGGTCCATCCAGGGAGGCCTTCAGTTCCCCAATTTGATAAAGTGATTTGTTTCTTTTTGTAATTGTTGTTACCTTAGTGTTTCATCAGAAAGGTAAATTGCAGTAGTTTCTTATACTTTAGTGATTCTTGACAAAGACAAGGGAGCTATGTACAGGGGCTGGCACTGTAGCATAGTGGGAAAAGCTGCTGCCTGCAGTGCCGGCAACCCATATGGGTGTCGTTTCGAGTCCCGGCTGCTCCACTTCTGATCCAGCTCTCTGCTATGGCCTGGAAAAGCAGGAGAAGATGGTCCAGTGCTTGGGTCCCTGCACCTGCGTGCGAGATCCAGAAGAAGCTGCCGGCTTCTGCCGTTGCTACCATCTGGGGAGTGAATGAGCAGATGGAAGATTTATTCTCTCTTTCTCTCTCTCTCTCTCTCTCTCTCTCTGCCTCTGCCTCTGCCTCTCTCTGCCTTTCAAGTAAATAAATAAATCTTAAAAACCCTATGCACATAGAAACTGTGGTTTAAGTCAGGTTTTAAGTCATGTACTGTAGTGTGGTGTCATGAGTCTTAGAGCTGAATTCAGATTCTGACTCTGCCATTCATGAACTGTGTGACCTTGAGCAAGTTATGTAATCTGTGTGTGTTTCAGGTGCTCATTTATAAGACAAAGTTACTCTCTTTCACAAGGTTTTTCTAAGGATTAGAAGACATAATGTATGTAGAACACTTAGCACTGTGTCTTGCTTAATAAATCATAACCATTATTGTAGTCATTAATTTATCAGATCAGATGAACCCCTAATATATTTCTCCTTCCTCATCTCAAATAGAATACACAGGAGTCATTCTTTGTTACTTGTTTCATGACCTTTTAACTGCGTTGGTTGTCCTTTTCTTCTAGTCTTTTGTTGATAGTCTCTTCCTCTAGCCTTCTGGCACTTTCTCCAACAAATGTTGGATATTTCTTTGACTTTTTGGAGTGTTTTGGGCTTGTTGGTGACTTTACTGACCTACTATTTCAGCCCTGCCATTGCATTAGGTGGTTTAGTTAAAAAACAAAGCAGAGAAGGAATAGTTCTGTTGATGAGGCTCTAGAGTAAATTTAGTATTGGCAATCAAATTTATTCAAGTCACTAGACAGTATGATTCTTTCTGTGATTGGGAGTTCAGCTGGGATAGAATAGAGATTTTGACATAGATGCCATCTAGCACCAAGTGAAAAATGTGGGGCTGAGATGCCACAGAAGCCCTTCGACAGTGTAGGCCTCTTTGGCGTAGCCCCTGAGACAGATCCACAGGGGCCAGTCATGAAGTGGGGTGGAGAATCAGCAGCCCATTGTTGAATACAAATTGGTGTGATAAGTCAGGCTTTGGGGCCTCCCAGGAAATGGTAAGCATAGTATAGTATGTGTGTGTATGTGTGAAAAACAGAAATTTGTGGTGTATGAAACACAAGAGCTACCTCCCTAGCTGCTTGGGTGTTGTTAATCAGAGTGCAAGCAGTCTAGCCATGGGCAGCCCCCACCACCTTTCTTCAGAGAAGGGTCTTCACAGGGGAGGGATGGGTCTTTCTTGACAGGGGTCTGCCAGGTGTTGTGCTTGAAGGAGATGAGACCGCTGCTCCCAGAATGGTTTGTGGAGGACCCTGTAGTGGCTGAGTGCCTGTGAGAATGTCTGGATTTGATTGTCATCAGTGTGATCTATCCACACCCACCAGCTGGTGGCTTAGATTTTAGAGGTGATTTTGAATCCTGTAGAGTGTGTTCTCTGGCATCTTGGCCTGATGGGTTTTCACTACTTGGATGACCTATCTATGTGTGTTTGATAGTATTTTTGTCCATTTTGAGTTTCTGTCATTGTCTGCTGCAGTGATGGAGAAGGGTCTGTTACCCACTCCCAAAGGCATCTAGTGTTAGTCTGTTAGTCTGTTGACTGCTGATTCTAATGCCCTTTCTGCCATTCAGTTGCAGTCAGTGGAGGAAATGTAGCACTTGAAACACATTTGCAGTGTCCTGTTGGAGGATTTCAATTTGATTGTTCTGGTTTTTTGTTCATATTGAAAATCTGTTTTCTTCTTCTGTTTGTTCAAGGTTAGCCCACTCTTCATCCTTTGTTTTTGCCTATGCGTTTCTTAAAATTTGAACATTTAAAGAGATGCCCTGGTACCAAGACAAGCTGTCTTTTCTGAGCGAGAAAGAACAAGTTCGATTTTGCCTAATAGAATTGCCCAGAAGTGGTGGAAGATGCCCACAGATGCCCACATGGGCTTCAGAAACTCCAGCCTCGTGCTCACAGCCACTCTTCTCCCTCCCAACACAGGCACTCCAGTAATTAGGCCTATGAGAGACTCCAGTTTCCAGACATCTTTGCTCTTCTCTGAAGTTAGATTTTTTTGCTATTTCTCCTGTCCTTTGTTTACAAGTTCTCTTTTTATACACACCTTGGACTCTGGAGAAAGCTACAAGTAGAGTGCATTTATTTTTTGAATAAGAACTCATGTTATTATAAATTGCTATTTAGCATTAGCCTTATTTTACATTGATTTCAACCCCTCCAAATCCCTAAAAATAGGGCTAAAATCCCTAAAAATAGATGAAACATTCAGACTGATTTTTGTTCTTTACAAATAAGTAAAGATTTCTGAATCAAAGTATGATCTTTGAGATTTTAGCCAAAGAACTTCTGTATTTTAAGCAGTTGTTCTTGTTCTGTTTTAGTAATATTAAATATGGCCAGAAAAAGTCCCGCTTGAGGTATGGGGCTTGTCATTTTTCTTAAAAACAAAAACAAAAACAAAAACAAACAAAAACTGTCATCTGTCTTATACTGCTTCTAGAATGAAAGCAAATTGAGGCCAGCATTGTGGCATAGCAGGTAAAAAGTACTACCTATGGTTCCAGTCCTGGCTGCTCCACTTCCCATCCAGCTCCCTGCTAACTGAGAAAGCAGCAGAAGATGGCTCAAGTACTTGGACCCCTGTACCCATGTAGGAGACCCAGAAGAAGCTCCTGGCTCCAGGATTTTTATCAGAAAGCAAGCAAGCCTTATACTGTTTATCCAAAAAAGTTGAAGGTAGTTATTTTTGTTGGAACTTAAGAATTAGAGAAGCTAGTACATTGATACTGTCAGGGAAAGTGTGTTTTTTTTTTTTAAAAAAAAGGAAGACCAAGCAGTCTTAATTTAAACTTTGTACTCTATAAAAATTGAATGTTGCCCATAGACTTTGACAGAGACAAGCACAAAGCTCTTGAAGTTGGTGTATTTTTTTCCGAAATTTAACTCTTCATAATATAGCATAGTATTTCATGATATCTCTTAGTTCTAAAATTTTAAGATATTTCAGAGCTTATCTACTGAAGGCTCTTGAAATGAAAACTAATAAGTGTATTAATTGTATGTGAAAGAAAATATCTTTCTAGAACCCCCAAAGACTTTAAAAAACTTGGAGGCAAGATGGTACTATGGAATTTTTTGTCAAATTGTTTCGAAGCCTCAAAATCAAAGTAAAAGGAATTAGAAAGTCATCTTTGATTTTCTTGGGTCATTTAATTTGAGCTGATTTCTTCAGAGCATGTATGTTTCTTCCAGTGCAGTACTAAGAACACAGTTGTGGGTGGTCAGCCTTTGAGCCGTGTTCTTTGGCCTGTCCTGCTACCGCTGGCTGTGGGGGCTGAGCCGAGGAACATGAGAAGGTATCAGAACCTGTCTTGACGTCCTGAGAGTAACTCAAGGCACACAACTGATTGATGCTGAATCAGTGTGATGATAGACTGGCAGGCTACATGAATGACAAACCATGCTTCTTTTCTGAATAGTTAAAGATGTTGTAAGGATCTTAAAATAACTGGGGTTACTTTCCAAAGAAACATTCTTCATAAGAGAAAGGGAAAGTTACTTTAAATTTATTAGTGGGAATGTAGTTTTTTTTTTAATTCTTTGAGTATTTTATACACACATTTGCAGAACTCAAAGGCTGAACTGTGTAGGAAAATGTGCTCGGAAGTCTTGCATACATCCTTGCCCCTCCAGCCCACTTGTCTCTTCCCCTTACAGGTTACCATTTTTATTAGCTTGCTTCTTTTAAGAATTGTTTTGTTGGGGTACAATTCATATAGCATAGAATTATCCGTCCTGAGGTGAATAATGAAGTGACATTTGATATGGTCACAATGTTGTGCTCTCACTACCTCTGTCTAGTTCCAGAATACACTCATCACCCCCATAGGAAACCCCATACCCATTAAGTAGTCATTCCTCATTCTTCCCTCCCTTCAGTCCTTGAGAACCCTTAATCTATTGTGTTTGTATAGCTTTGCCTATTCTGAGATTGCACAGAAATGGAACAATACAGGACCTTTGGTGTCTAGCTTCTTTGTCCTGGCGTCTTGATTCGTGTTGTAGCATGTGTCAGTACTTCCTCATTTTTGTGGTTGAGTAGTATTCCATTATGGTGAGTTTGCCACAGTTTATCTCTTGAGTCCTGCATTGATGGGCATTTGCATTGTTTCCACCCTTTGGTGGTTTTGAGTCGTGCTTCCATGAACGTTCATGTTAATGTATTTGAGTTTCTGATTCAAATGCTTTTGGGTAAATACTTAAGAGCAAAATTGTTGGATTTTATAGTACTTTTTAGTTTAAATTTTGGAGTAATGGCCAAACTGCTTTCCAGAGTGGCCGAACCATTTTATATTCCCATTGTCAATATGTGAGAATTCCAGTGTCTTTGTATTGTTGCAAACATTGATGTTATTTCTTCTTTTATTGTAGTTAACCTAATAGATGTGAAATGTAATATCATTCTGGTTTTGATTTTTACCTAATTCAAAAAATATTTGAGAGAAAGATACCAATCTGCTAATTCATTTCCCCAAATGCCTGGAAACTAGGAACTCAATCCAGGTCTCCTACATAGGTGGCAGGTACCCAACTATTTAAGCCATCTCCTGCCTCCCAGGATGCACGATAGCAGGAAGCTAAAATGGGGGAGCATAGCCAGGACTGAAACCCATCACTGGCTGGGTCGTGGCTCACTTGGCTAATCCTCCGACTGCGGTGCTGGCACCCCGGGTTCTAGTCCTGGTTGGGGCGCTGGGTACTAGTCCTGGTTGCTCCTCTTCCAGTCCAGCTCTCTGCTGTGGCCCAGGAGGGCAGCAGAGGATGGCCCAAGTGCTTGGGTCCCTGCAGCCACATGGGAGACCAGGAAGAAGTACCCGGCTCCTGGCTCCGGATCAGCGTAGCACCGGCCGTAGCGGCCATTACGGGAGTGAACCAATGGAAGGAAGACCTTTCTGTCTCTCTCACCGTCTATAACTCTGTCTCTCTCTCTTTCACTGTCTAACTCTGCCTGGCAAAAACAAAAAACAAAAAAACCATCACTCCCATATGGGATGAGGGTATAATGAGTGGCTTCTCAACTGATATTCCAAATGTATGCCCCATCTTTCCCTCTAATATTTAGTGATGATAATCTTTCCATATGGTTGCTGGCCATTTGAATATCATCTTTAAAGAAATGCCTGTTCAAGTCATTTGCCTATTTGTATTGCGTTGTCTTTGTTGTGGAGTTGTAGCAGTTTTTTATACAGTCTGGGCACTAAACCATTATCAGGTGCATGATTTTAAAAATAGTTTCTCCCATTCTGTTTCTTGTTTATTCATGTATTCTTTTTGTCAATACACATATTTTAATTTTCCCTAGTCTTATATAAATGGTAGCATTTCAAGCACAAAGTTTTCTGTGCCTGTCCCCCCCCCCCCCCCTTAACAATATAGTATGGAAATCTCTCCAATTTGTACATAGGGAATGCCTCCCCCCCCCCGGTCATATCCTGTTGTATGGATATACCATGGTTTATTGAGCCCAGTTGCATGGGTTATGTCCAGTATTTTGCTATTCCAGCAGCTGGTGCTGCTGTATATGTGCTACAGATTTCTAAATGTGGGATTGCTATAGCAAAGCTGTGTATGTAGCCCATTAAACAGTGTCCTTAAGAAAGCCTCATTCCTACCTGACTTTTATTCTATACTTCTTCCATTACATTTTTTTTAAAGATTTATTTATTTGAAAGGCAGAGTTACGAGAGGTCTTGTACCCACTGGTTCACTCCCCAGATGGCCGCAATGGATGTAGCTTGTGCCGATCCAGAGCCATGAGCTTCTTCCGGGTCTCCCATGTGGGTTCAGGGGCCCGAGGACTTGGGCCATCTTCTGCTGCTTTCTCAGGCCATAGCAGAGAGCTGGATTGGAAGTAGAGCAGCCAGAATTCGAACTGGCACCCACATGGGATTCCAGCACTGCAGGCAGTGGCTTTACCTGATACACCACAGTGCTGGCCCCAAGATGGCTTCTTGTTAGTAGCACCTGTGGTGCATTTAAAGCACGAGTACGTACACAAAACTTCACGCGTATTTTCAGAACTGTATATTTCTGGTCAAATGAAAAAAATAAGAAACTGGCTTTTGCTCTGCTGGATGACCTTGAACAAATTGTTTACTTGTTCTGTCACGTACTTCTGGCTATAAAACTGAGATGAGGGTGATAGTCCTGATACAACCAAATCATTTTGATATTGTAGGGAATTAATGAACTGGTTGTAAAATATTTTGTTCTGCTTAGATTACCTAAATAGATGATGTTACCATTAATATTATATATTATCTTCAACACAGTGGACTAGCTAATGATGCCATTGTATTATCTAATATTTGATTTCTTTTAATTAAAATTACATGTGTTATTGGTATGCATGTTGCAATCTTGTCCTCCTGCAAATGGCAACTGAGTATTAACACAAAATTTCAAATTATGCATAATTACAAAATTTGCAAGAATTTATCAGCACCAGGGAAAAAGAAGGAATAAGAAAATGTTCATTAAGACTCAGGAATTTCAGGGACTGGTGCTGTCCATAGAAAGTTAAGCCTTCACTTGTAGTACTGGCATCCCATATGGGTGCTGGTTTGAGACCTGGCTGCTCTACTTCAGATCCAGTTCCCTGCTAATGCATCTAGATCAGCAGCAGAAGATGGTCCCAAGTCTTGGGCCTCTGCACCCATGTGGGAGACTCAGAAAAAGCTCCTGACTTCTGCCTTCTGCCTGGCCCAGCTCCTTCTATCACTGCCATTTGTGGAGTGAACCGGTGGATGGAAGATATCTCTCTTTCTCTCTCTCCTTAAAAAAAAAAAAGACTCAGGAATTCCAGTCACAGTATTTCAGAAAAAAATTAGATTATTTGATTTATGATATCTGTAATCTTTACATATTCATTTTCATCCAAGGATGGTTGAGTCTTCTCAAGTGTAGTTTGTAGTGGCAAGAAGTCCAGAAATTAATAAAACAACCTCAGAGACCGGGTTTATGGTACAGAGGATTAAAGTGCTGCCTACGTTGCTGGTACCACATATCATGGCATCCGTTCAAGTTCTGGCTGCTCCACTTCTGATGCAGCTATCTGCTAATGTGCCTGGGAAAACAGCGAAAGATGACCCAAGTGCTTAGGTTCCTGCCACTCACATGGGAGACTGATTGAGTTCCAGGCTCCTAGCTTTGACCTGCCCATCCCTGGCCATAGTGGTCATTCGGGGAGTGGACCAGCATATGGAAGATTCTTCTCTGTCTCTCTGTCTTTCTCTAACTCTGACTCTGATTCTACTTTTCAAATAAATAAATCTTTTTAAAAAATCAGCTGTATTCACAATAGCATTAAAACATACTTTAAAACAATTTTTTAAATAAAGCGCACAAGAGTAGTATTGAAAACAACAAAATGTTTTTTGAAAAAATGAGAGATCTAAATCCATGGAAAGATGTGACATGTTTATAGATCAGAAGGTTTCATATTGTTAAAACTGTATTAAGCCCCGCATTAATCTGCAGATTAAGCACACTTTATCAAAGATCTTGCTGAATTTTTGTTGTTGTTGTCATTGTAGATTTTCACAAGCTGATCCTAAAATCACACAGTAGTATTAGGGAGCCAGAGTTACCAAACTACAATGAAAAAGAAGGTCAGAATGGGAGGACTGACACTTAGCAATTTTAATGATACTCCAGAACTACAGTGATGGAGACAACAGGCGTTAGCATAAAGGTCTACACATCAATGGAATAGAATTGAGAGTCCAGAAATGTACTTTCACAGTCAACAGATTTTCAACAAGTGTACTAGGACTGTGAAATCAGGAAATAAAAGACATGTTAATGTTTTTTTGTTTGAGCAACTATATATTCAAAGAATGTTTAGACCTCTGCCTCGCACCAAGCACAAAAATTAACTCAAATCACATTATAGCTAGAGCTATAAACTCTTAGAGGCAAGTAGCAAAGTAAGTTTTCCTGATCCTTGGTTAGGTAATGGTTTCTTAGATATTACATTAAAAACATAGTCAACAAAGACATTAAAAAAAAAAAAAACCTCAAGCTTTGCTTATGGGAATTAAGTACAAGTACTTTGGAAAACAGTTTGGTAGTTCCTTTAAATATTAAAGATACATTTACCATATGTCCCAAGAAATATGAAAGCATTGCTATGTAAAAGCTGGTACACAGATGTTTCTGGCAGTATTATTCATCAAAAAGTACAAGTAACCCAAATGTCTATTGATGAATGGATAAATAAAATATGATATATCCATATACTTGAATACTGCTTGGCAACAAAAGTGGACAAAATACTTATACATGCTATCACATGGGAGAATGTTGAACACATTATGCCAATTAAAAGAGGCCAGACACAAAAATCATATATTGTATGATTCCTTGTATAAGAAAAATTCTTCAAATTTATATGAAGAGAAAGTAGATGAATAGTTGCATAGGACTGGAGCTGGGGTTGGAAATGGGGATTAACTGGTAATGGATATGAAGTTTTTCTTTGGGTTGGTGTAATTTTCTAAAATTGTGTTAGTGACAGCTTTTGAATTTGACAGTCTGTTGATTTGAACACTTCAATGGGTAAATGTCATGGTATGTGACAACTTAATGGAACTGTTTTTAAAACCAAGGTATTTCATAGTGGTCAGTAAAATGACAGAAAGCAAGAGTTTTTGAATTGAGCTTTGTATTTCATAGAGATATCTTCAGGGCTGCCTTGGGTATTCAGGGGCCTCCTTTGAACTTCTATATAGATTCCAGTTCCAGATAGGATTTTGATTGGGAAGTGGATTGTACTGCCTTTAAAAAATAAAATGGGAGGCCGACGCCACGGCTCAATAGGCTAATCGGTCCTTCTGTGGCGTCGGGACCCGGGTTCTAGTCCCAATCGGGGCGCTGGATTCTGTCCTGCTTGCCCCTCTTCCAGTCCAGCTCTCTGCTGTGGCCTGGGAAGGCAGTGGAGGATGGCCCAAGTGCTTGGGCCCTGCACCCGCATGGGAGACCAGGAGGAAGCACCTGGCTCCTTGCTTCAGATCAGCGCAGCATGCCAGCCATAGCAGCCACTTCGGGGGTGAACCAATGGAAAAGGAAGACCTTTCTCTCTCTCTCTCTCTGTCTAACTCTGCCTGTCAAAAAAATAAATAAATAAAATTGAAGCAGTTACTTAACATTCATCTGTTCTCAAGGATTAGTCTTAGCAAAAAACATTTTTTAAAAAAGATCAGTTTATTCATTCATTTAATTTATTTCTATGTGCCTTGTATTTTTCTAGGCATTAGGAGTTACAGTAATAAACATAGAATAAAATTTTACAAGAAAAGTTTTTTTCTCATGCAACGTTTGTTGTGATGGGACACACAATCAGTGAACAACCAAAATAAATAAAATTTCAAGCAATGATAAAGCCCATTTTTGTCTTTATACATGGTAAGTCCATGTAACTATTAAAATAATTTTCCTTTAAAAATGTAGGTTGTATGTACCTGATCACAATGAAGTAGAAATTATTTTTCTTTTGCATTTTGAGTTTTTCGTATAATCTGCTATATTGTTTTCACTTATTAACCACATCTTTTTAATTTTTTGCTGGTTGCTCTAGAGTTTACAATTTTTATCTGTAATTTACTGTTATGTAGCTTTTAAATCTTTTTGTAAAAGATGCTTTAAGCAGTGTATATTCATTTCAGTCTTTCTCCTCATTCTATTACTGTCTTATGTTTTATAGTTATATGGATATAGTAATCTCTACATTTTTTAAAAAGGCTTATTTATTTATTTGCAAGACAGAGCTACAGAGAGGCAGAGGCAGAGAGAGAGAGGTCTTCCATCAGCTGGTTCACTCCCCAAATGGCTGCAGTGGCTGGAGCTGTGCTGATCCGAAGCCAGGAGCCAGGAGCTTCTTCTGGGTCTCCCACGTGGGCGCAGAGGCCCACAGACTTGGGCCATCCTCTACTGCTTTCCCATGCCATAGCAGAGAGCTGGATCAGAAGTGGAACAGCTGGGATTTGAACCAGCACACATATGAGATGCTGGCACTGCAGACTGGGGTCTTAACCTGCTATGCTACAGCACTGTCCCAATCTCTACATTTTTAATTTTGCTTTTAGCTTTCAGTTATCTTTTAAAAAGCTTAAAAGCACAAATCCAGTTAAATTTATATATTTTCCTAAATTCACGATGTACAGTGCTCTTTAATCTTTTTCACCATGTTTTCACCTGATAACATTTTCCATTTTTCTCTTTCTAGCTTTTTTCTTTGTGAAGTTGAAGTCTTCTGAACACAAACTCTCTTTTGTTTGGTTTTAAAAAGTTTGGTTCCATTTTGAATGACTTTTTCATTGCATGTAGACTACCAGAAAAACAGTTTAGTTTTTATTCTGAATGTGAAGATGTTCTTCCACCAGCTTCTGGTTTGTATTCTTTCTCATGAAAAGTTAACAGTAACTCTTGTGTCTTCCCTGTGTATATTTTTTTCTTCCCCCTGGCTCCTACCCACTGCTCTGTAAGAATTTCTATTTATCACTGGTTTTCAGGTATTTCATTATTGTGTGTCTTTTTTAAAAATTCTGTTTGAAATTTGTTGATTTTCTCTCTACCCACCCTCCCTCATTTATATTCGAGTTGTTATTTTTTAAGTAATTTGGCAAATTTTAAATAGTGTATCTTCAATACCTCCTTCTGTGCCTTTGATGACTTGTGTGTTGTGTTGCTTGTTGTTGGCCTTGTTTACTGAGACTGTTTCAGCTCCTCCCCACCAACTGCAGCCATGGTTCAGTTGGTATCGTTTCTATTCCCCTGACTTCAAACTCACCAATCTTTTATTTCATTTCAGGTGCTTTTAACTCTAGGTGTTTGTTCTATTTTGTATGTTTTCATGTAGATCCACTGTCCTTGAGGCTCTTCAAATCCTCTAATGTCTATCTGTGCGCATAGTTAATATGTGAAAGTTCACTGGAAGCCCTGAGTATTCCATTTTCTCTTTGATTGCTGCATCTCTTTACATGGTTTGCTTTTTCTCCTGGTTGAGCATGCATTTTCCTTTAAAAAGTATATTCTTGCAGCAAACTACATTACACATCAACCTGCAATGATAAAGCCTGGCTTTGAGGTTTTTTGTTCTTGTGTTGTGAATAGTAGTCTTCCTTGCTGGGTTTATTTAACTCTAATGCCAGCATGTGGGCTTCCATGGTTTCTGCTGAATGCACAGGCATGGACTGAACTGTCCATGGGGCTCTGATGCCTTCCAGCCCTGTGTGCTCTAGCAGTTGCTCATGCAGTGTCATGGCAGTCATATACAGCTTGGCATTTAGAGTCCAGGGGGTGCATATGCAGATTTCTGAACTTCAGCCTTAAAACCCTTTCCTTTTTGCGTTTTTCGTGCAAATTCCCCTGACTTCTCCTCATCTGACAAAATTATGTAGCCTGTCTTCCATGGTATGCTTGGTGCTTAGGGATGCCAGTGTAGTGACAGAAAACACTTGTTTCTCCTGTTTTCTTTTGTTTTTCCATTGTTTACTGCAGGAAGGCTGGTCTAGTGCTAGTTACTCCACACTGACTGGCCACGCCTTCTTTGTTGCTATTGTTTGTTGTTTCCTTTGTTAATGCAATGACTTCCCCCTGCCATACCATATTCCCATATCTCTCCCTACCTTGTCATATTTCCATATCTAGAACAAATTCTGATGCATAGTAAGTACTTAGTAAGTGCTGGCTGAATACATTAGCCTGCAGTTAATCTTTGTTCAGTTGCTCCTTTGCTGTCTCCAGTGTGCATTTCAGTGTGCCTTAATCTCCCCTAGTCTTAAACAGCCACCTCTAGACCTGCTGATGCTTAATCTTCACCCTGCTTCAGTCTTGACTTCACCCAGCAGCAGCTCCCTTGCATTTGTCCTCACCAGCCTTACTTAAGGGTCACTGTTGCTGTGATCAGTGAACCTGTCTCAGCCCTAATCCCCCTTGATTCCTAATGGTATTGGACACTCTTGACGCTCGTGGAAATCTCTCTACCCTTGACTTTCTTGATGCAATAGGTTTCTACTTCCTTTCTTTCAGGGTGTCCCCTACTCATCTGGCTTCTTTTTCTCTTACCAGGCACTCTTGGGGTACTGTCTATGGTCTTTGTCTAATTCCTCACATTGTTATGTAGCACTCTCAGATGCGTCCATCACATAAATTGCCATCTGGAAGCTGGTGTTTTTAAAATGCATATTTTCATGGCCACACACTCTTAGGAGTTTCAGATTGAGGTAGAGGTCTGGCTGTTGACTTCCTTGTCCCTCAGGCTCGCAATCTCAGTGTGCTCCGTATTGAAATAACCATTGCTCTTACCCCTCTGACATTCTCGTTTCTCGAGATTGCAGCTTACTTAGGTCTCTCTGATTCTGACGGTCTTCTCCTGATTCTTCAGCACATTCTGTGCTTTATCTTTCTTAACACCTAGAGTCTTGGTTTTGAAAGAGCCTTGGAATGCACTGGCAGGGCCCCACGTCTGTTTCCCTCACTGAAGGAAGTTTTTTTTAAAATTTGTACTTGAGAAGCAGAGAGGGACACAAAGCGAACACGCTCCCATTCACTGGTTCCCTCCCCAAATGCTTGCAAGAGCCAGTTGTGAAGCTGGGAGCTGAGAACTGTACCCGGGTCTCCTGTGTGAGGAGCAGGCACCTATCACTTGAGCCAAACTGTTGCCTTCTCGGGAAGTCACTAGTGTTGGCAGAAAGCTGGAGTGGCGCATCCAGCACATGGGACACAGGCATCCCAACCAGCACCCTACCTGCTAGGCTGCATGTCAGACTTGAATTTCTTTGATGGCAGGAATAGTTGTTCTCAGTAAGTGCTTAGCATATATTTATGGATGGGCACAGGAAGTGAATACTTCTTTCATTGAATGTGAGATGTAGTTTATTCTTCTGCTTTTGAGCAATACATACATGTACTGCGTTTTAGTAATTTCTGGGAATAGCTGCGGTACTGAATGCAGGTCATGGCAGCCCGGAAGCAGTAATAAACTCGATGTTTCACGGCAACCTCAGGAATGAGGTGTGTCTGTGCCTGTGGGCTGTAGATGCATTCACCCCTCTGCCTTAAAAAGTAACCAGGATTTAGGAGCACACAGTTTCAGACAGTGGTGTTTGCAGATTGACTTGAACCCCAGGATACAGGTAGCGTAAATGCAGGAGAGTGTTTGGGCTTTTTGTGTTGTTTTTCTCATATTAATGATGAGTGTCTGGACTAACCCTGGAGCCAGAGCTCCTTGGTTTTAAATTCCAGTTCTGCCAAGTTTTACCTTTCTATGTTTCAATTCCCTTGCCTGTGAATTGGGGGTAGTGATAAAACACGCCTTCTGAAAGTGGGACTGGTACACAATAATGGTTGTTTAGGGGGTTGGGGAATACTTAAACCACGCTGAGGCTTTTTTGACACCTCCGTCTTACAGACTCAAAGCTGAGATGTGAATAGCTGGGTGTTCTTCAGGGCCTCTCAAGTAACAACAGTGGTCTCTTGGTCTCACCCATGCCCAACTGCTTGCTCTCTGACCACCAGTTCTCCCTAACATCACAGGGCAGACCCCACTTTGGGGCTTTCCTGCCGTGGGTCCTTGGGAGGACTTCTGTAAGAAAAGCAACATGACAGGAAGAGAGAGCCCTCTAGACACATAGAAAATGAATGTTTGGAATCTACATTTTAGAGAAGAGAATGTTTAGAATTCAATTCAGGCTGCACATCACCTGGTGGGCTTTAAAAATTATAGATGACGGCCGGCGCCGTGGCTCAATAGGCTAATCCTCCACCTAGCGGTGCCGGCACACCGGGTTCTAATCCCGGTCGGGGCACCGGATTCTGTCCTGGTTGCCCCTCTTCCAGGCCAGCTCTCTGCTATGGCCCGGGAGTGCAGTGGAGGATGGCCCAAGTGCTTGGGCCCTGCACCCCATGGGAGACCAGGAGAAGCACCTGGCTCCTGGCTTCAGATCGGCGCCATGCGCTGGCCACAGCGGCCATTGGGGGGTGAACCAACCGCAAAAGGAAGACCTTTCTCTGTCTCTCTCTCGCTGTCCACTCTGCCTGTCAAAAATAATAAAATAAAAAATTTTAGATGTCTGGGTCTTACCTCAGACTAATTAAATCAGAATCCCTGTTGGTTAAGGGTCAGGTACTTAGCAAAGCTCTCTGGTGGTTCAAACATATCTGTGGTAGACAACCATGGACATAGAGCTGGAATTGGGCTCATTTATTATCTTGTTCCTCCAGATTTTCTTAAGGGATTGCCTTATCCAGAGTAGATCTCATAGTGTTTTCCATGTGCTTGGACCAGAGGATTTTTTTGCTCTGTAGCTTTGCAAACCACTGTTTGCTGGCAAGGGATGAACACTATGCAAGGTGAGGCAGGAGCCAGCATGTCTCAAAGAGTTTAAAATTTTATAGAAAAGCATATCCGAATATTCATTATGGTTGGTTTGAACAGAAATTCTGCCACAGTAGATACTACCAATAGTATCTTGACTTCTTGAATTTTTATTTTATCTATTTTCACTACCCACTATTTAGTTGTTAATGTCATATTTACTATTGTTAATGTCATATTTACTATTGTTAATGTCATATTTACTATTGATATTCTGATTTTTAATGCATATGCATAGTGAATGGAAGAGGAATTGAAGGGTATTGAGAGTTTGGTTTTGGAGAAGGAATGTCTTTCTCTTTTTTTCAGACATCCTTTTTAGCTATACCAGGGCATGTTATTCTTAACAAGGAAGGTAGATTTCTGGTATCTAATCATCATAATCACTTGTAGCAGTACAGCCATTAAGTGTCACTCGTCTTGAGAGAGAAGCATAACACTTAATTTTAGGCAGAGTTACCGTAATGTGCTTCTGTGTTAGTTTTGTGATCTATGAATGGGCCTTTTGTAAAAATTCATTCAACACATGTTCATGGATCTTGTTCATTGTGCCAGTTAAATTCTAAATGCTTGGGAAACATCAGTGAGCCAAACAAATTCCTGTTCTCATTGAGCTTTTACTTAGTGGCAGGGCATGGGGGCAGAGAATAAATACTAAACAGACTAGTTTGTTGTCTGGTGCTAAATGCACTGGGACAACAATAGGAGCAAGCGCAGGGGTGGGGTTGCATGAGCTGCAGTTTAACCTGGGTGACCCAGAGATGCCTCTTAGAGGTGCTGCTGTTTCAGGATGAATAGGGATGGGGGAGCTTCACCTTGGCCTAGAGTGGAGCCAAAGGAAAGCTGCATAGATGACAGGAACTGTGCCTTGGATCCTTTCATGAGGATCTCCTTTTTACTTGAGTAAGAAGGGTACCTTCAGAACAGGAACTGGAAAGATGACTGACTGCTCCACTGGTGTGTGTGGGAATTCAGAATGGAAGCAGGGGACTAGGACAGGAGATGGAATTAAATTAGGGGTCAGCACAGGGGTGTTGATGGTGCAGGAGATGGGATTAAATTAGGGGTCAGCACAGGGGTGTTGATGGTGAAAGCAGAGGAACAGTGAGTGGCTATGCAGTAACCCAGAAAGAGAAGGGGACAGTGCCAAAGGCTGGTTTGGTAGGGATGTATTTGGTGACCCAGCTGGCAGCATTGTGCAGTAAACTTGGGGTCTGAAGAGTAGTCCCAGGTACCTCCAAGCTGTGGCCATTAGTTCAGGTCATGTGGAATTTTACTTCTTTCTTGATGAGCAGTTACAACATAATTTGGTAGCTTTTGAAAACTATCCTATATTTAGATCATTCTTTATTTTTAAATGCTTAGTGACAATATCTATAGCTATTTACATTTTCTTAAGATTTCAAGGGTAAGGATTTTAAATAAAGCTCTAGTTCAAAAATAGCCTCAATTTTTTGAAGCTTTAATTATTTAAAGCTCAATAAGTAGATCATTTAGGCCATTTTCCTTACTTTAGTACTGTACATAAAGTATTCCTATTTAATGAACATTTAACTTACTGGTAAAATTTGCTAATCAAATTGTCAGACTCTGTTAAATGGCTTGTCAAAATGTTTTTTTTTTTTAGCAGTTATTCCTGTCTATGTAATGCTGTGGATTCCTCTAACTCATTTTTCCTGATAATTTTATTAAGTGACTGTATTCAGCAAGCAGTTATTAAAAAACTTTATTATAAAAATAAACTCATTGTAGAAAATTAGTAAAGCATTAGAAGCTTTGTATGGTAAAAAATAAAAATAAGCCCAGCCACAATTTTACCTCTTTTTAAAATAGACTTTTTAATTTATGTTTATATTTTATTGTTTGAGAGCCAGAGGGACCACATGAGAAAGACAGGGCTCCTGTCCTCTGCTTCTTTCTCCACGTGCCCAGAACAGCCATGGCAAGATCGGAACCGGGAGCCAGGAACTGAATCCAGGTCTTCGATGTGAGTTGCAGTGATGAAACCCAATCTGGGTGTACATTAGCAGAAAGCTGGAATCTGGAATCTGGACTGCAGCTAGGGCTTAACCCAGGTTGTGGGATGTGGATTTTGTAGCTATTAGACCAAATGCTTCCCCTAGGCTTTACTTTATAGAGCATTTTTTGGTTCCCAGCAAAATTGTGGGGAAGGTACAATGAATTCTCATCTACCCTGTACTCCTGCACACACATAACCTACCTTGTTATCAGTATCCCCCACACATGGAGTGGACCTGCATCAACGTATCATTACCACGGAAAGTCCATAGTGCACATTAGAATTCACTATTGCTGTTGTACTTTCTGTTGGTTTGGACAAACTTCAGGAGCACTTATCTACTGTGACAGTAGTTTCTTGTCTTAAAAATCCTCCATATTCTGCTTATTCATCCCTTCTGCCCTCCAATGCCTGGCAACCACCAATCTCTTAACTCTGATTTTTTTCCCTAGACTTATATAATTGGAGTCACCCAGTGGGTAAACTTTTTACACTACCTTCTTTCACTTTGTACTATGCATTTAAGTTCCTCAATGTGTTTTCATGACTTGATAATCCAGTATTTTTTGTGCCAAATAGGATTCCTTTGGCTGAATGTACCAAAGTTTCACCTACTGCAGGACCTCTTGGTTGCTTCCAAGATTTGGCGATTAGGAATAAGGCTGCCATAAACATTTGTGGGCAGCTTTCTGTATGGGCCTGTTTGCACCTCCTCTGTGTAATCATCAAGGAATTTGATTGCTGGGTGGAAGTGTATGAGGTGGTTTAGCTTTCAAGAAACCACAAAACCTCCTTCTAAAGTGGCTGCACATTTCTCATTCCTGCGAGCAATACGTGAGCCTTTGAGTTGCTTCACTTCCTCCCTAGCACTTGGTGAGGTCAGAGTTCTGGATCTTTCCTGTTCAAATAGTTGTGTAGTGAGTGATATGTTGTTTTAAACCTCACTGATGACAAATGATTTATAACATCTTTATAATATGTTATATATCTTTATAATATATATAATATATCTTTATAATATAATATATGCTTATTTTTCTATCTATAGACTTAAAGTGTCTGTTAAATCTTTGACCTGTTTTGCAGTTAATTAAGGTTCCAGCAAAATTAGTTAATTGTTTGAGGCAACCACTCTTAACAGGTATTATTTCGTTCCTTTATATTTCTCTGCTTTTTGGTATGGATGGTTGAGATTTGGGGTAAATATCATTTTGTGGCCATGTTCCCCTCTTAAAATCACAATGAAATCTTTTCCTGTTTTGTTAACCATGCTTTTGGCCCTTGTAAGAGCTTTTAAATGTAATGAGATTTGGCAGTCACCTATTAGAAAATGTTCTTGTATTGTGCGTAAAATGGTGCATTAGTATTTTAGAAGTTGAATCTGAAGCAGAGTTGCAGGGACTCGAACCAGGCACGCTAAAATGGGATGTGGGTCTCAAATGTTCACCCTTGTGCTATTTTTAAGAGTACATCCTATGGCCCAAGTGCTTGGGCCCTGCACCCCATGGGAGACCAGGATAAGCACCTGGCTCCTGACTTCGGATCAGCGCAGTGTGCCGGCCACAGTGCGTGGGCCGCAGCGGCCATTGCGGGGTGAACCAACGGAAAAGAAAGACCTTTCTCTTTTCTCTCTCTCTCTCTCACTGTCCACTCTGCCTGTCAAAAATAAATAAATAAATAAATAAATAAATAAATAAATAAATAAAACATTCTCCTGATTCCTAAGTGAAGTAGTTTTCCAGCATCCATGATCTCTTAATGAATTTGTTTCTAATTTTCTACTAGAGATATTTTTGTAAATAGTTCTATAAATACAAGTACTAGGTCTGCCTTTGTACAATGTATTATGAGTTTGTGCAAATGATAATTTGGAAAAGTCGTTGAATGTCTAGTGTGAAGAACTCTGGTGTTGTCTGACAATGGATTTGAAAGGTGTCCAATATCAGACGTTCTGACTTCAAAAGAGATGGATACAAAATCACTCAGAAAAGCACTCCCTTTCCTAAGAACTCACTTACTGTAATGGACTTCACTACTGTAACCTGGGGACCAGAGAAAGCACTCACTCGTGGAGCAGTGATGTGCCATGAGGGTCAGATCAGCCTACTGTTAGCATCCACTGTCCACAACCAGGTTGTTTTTGGTGAGTGGGGGTGAGGGAGGATGAAGTATGGAGGGGTGTGTGTTTGCCTTTCTTAGAGAATTAGAGTTTTAAGCAAACAGATTCGTTTTTTTTCTCTATAACTTATGCTGCATACATCTTTCATAAATATATAAACCCTTATTGGCCAGCACTGTGGCGCAGTGGGTTAATGCCCTGGCCTGAAGCACCAGCATCCCATATGGGCGCTGGTTCTAGTCCCGGCTGCTCCACTTCCGATCCAGCTCTCTGCTATGGCCTGGGAAAGCGGTGGAAGATGCCCAAGTCCTTGGGCTCCTGCACTCACGTGGGAGCCCCCGAGGAGGCTCCTGGCTTCAGATCAGCTCAGCTCTCTCTCAAAACACAAAACACACAACCCTTATCAAGCCCATTTACACTTTTAATCTGAACCATTTCTAGTTTGAACTCATTCCCTCTGAAAGAGTGATAGTACTTGCCCTGATAGGAAGCTGCCAGTATCTTCAGTGTTTGTAGGAGTGCTCAATTCAGGCATATTCATCATTGTGTACAAATTGGTTGAGCTGGCATTGTGGCATATCTAGTGAAGCCACTGCCTGCAACGCTGGCATCCCCTATGGTCTGAGTTCCATCTGTTAAGCTTCCTATCCAGCTCCTAGCTAATGGCCTGGGGAAAAGCAGATGACCCAGGTGTTGGCCCATGCCACCCACATGGGAGACCTGGATTAATCTCCTGGCTTTGGCTTGTGCCAGGGCTGGCCATTTTGGCCATCTGTGAAGTGAACCAATAGATCAAAGATCTGTCTCCATCTCTCCCTCTTTAACTTTTTCAAAATAATTAAGTAAATACAAAACAACCTTGAATTATACCCAGTTTACTCTTCCATTTTCTAGAGCAATAATATTTCTAGTCTTTGTGTTGAACTCTTTTTCAAAATTTATTTATATGTTTTAATATTAATTTGAAAGGCAGAGTTAGAGAGAGAGAGCGCCAAGAGCGAGCACTTTCATCCATTGGTTCACTCCCCAAATGGCTGCAGTGGCCAGAGCTGGGCCAATCAGAAGCCAGGAGCTTCTTCTGGGTCTCCCACGCAGGTGCAGGGGCCAAGGTACTTGGTCCATCTTCCACTGCTTTCCCAGGTGCATTAGCAGGGAGCTGGATCAAAAGTAGAGCAGCCAGACTTGAACTGGCACCCATATGGGATGCTGGTGCTATAGACAGCAGCTCAACCCAGTACATAACAGACTGGCCCCTGTGTGGAACTCTTAATTCCTCTTTTTTTATTTTTATTTATTTTTTTAAGATTGATTGATTTCTCTGACAGGCAGAGTTAGAGAAAGAGAGACAGAGATCTTCCATCCTCTGATTCACTCCCCAAATGGCTGCAATGGCTGGGGCTGGGCCAGGCCCAATCCAGATCCCAGGAGCTTCATCTGTGTCTCCCCCGTGGGTGCGGGGACACAAGTACTTTGCTATCTTTCATTGCTTTCCCAGGTGCATTAGTAAGGAGCTGGATGAGAAGTGGAGCATCCAGGATTCAAACCGGTACCCATATGGGATGCTGGCATCGCAGTCAGTGGCTTTACCCATGATGCTGCAATGCTGGTCACCTATTTCCTGTTAATTATGTTGGCTTGTTTTTATTGGGTGCATTCCATTACTGCTTGAGTTGTACCTGAGTGAATTCTGTATGGCATTAGAGACAGAAACATATTGTGATATATAGAAGAAGAACTCAAGTTGTGCTTTGTTTCCCATGTTGTCCTGATGATACTTGATACTTCTGCTTGCTTTCTGCAGGAACTTATAGTGTGTTTGATTAGGAAGTAGTGTGTACTGCTTAGGAATGCAGGTGTACCTCTCATTGTGACTCAGGGCTCAAAGCCTGTTACTCCTATGGTTGGGGTGAATTATCTTTAATGTATTGCATGCAAATTGTCCCTGTTGACATCACCAACTCTTCTGATAAGGGTCTCAACTCTTCTATGTTGCGTGATCTGTAAGCCTTGAAGTTTATGCCAATAAATGTTTGCTTGACTCAGCACATTCAGAGAATTCACTGTGCATTTCTTTGCTAGGTCATCATTAAGTAAGACCATGGCAGCACCTGACAATACATAAGTTGCTGTTAATCACAAATGTGTTCCTTGTTGTTATACCAACTGTAGCCAATACTCAATGCATAAATATTTTTCTTAGTTAATAGTAATTTATTTTGTTGTTTTGTTGGTTATTTCTATTTTTTGAATGGCAGAGAGACAGAAATCATCCACATATGAAAGGCAGAGGCCAGGAAAGAAGGAGGTTGGGAGACAGATGGACAGACATACTTAGCTTTCTTATGCTGATTGACTCTCCAATCTGCAACAGCTGGGACTGTCAGAGTAGGATGAAGCCAGGAGCCCAGAACTCAGTGCAGTCTCCCACATGTGTGGCAGGGACCCAACTACTTGATGACTGTGATGACTGGCTGCCTCCCAGGAAATGCATTAACAGGAAGCTGGATCAGAAGTAGATTGTGTACTTAGACCCACACACTCATAGATGGGTTATTGGTGTTCCAAGGTGTAACTTAACCCATTGTGTCAAACACCAACCCCTTCTTTGCCAGTTTGTTTCTGTGCCCGTTCTCTTTGAAGAAGCCACCCAGGGATCCTTAAATAGCCAAAATATATAACAGTTTTAGGCTCTTTGAATCAAAACAAAATTTATCTTTGAGAATGTTTGAATAAGGTATTAATTTTATAGTTCCATTTTTTTCCCATGTGGAGGATAGTATGTGCTTCTTTAGTATATCCAGTATTGCTATGAGGCAGTAAAATGAATTTCTTAAAGGTGAATAATTTATTTTGTACCATTCTTTCTTGAGAAAATAATACTAATGCATCCTAAAAATTCTTAAGAGGTAAGCCTTTCTTCTCATCAGTTAGACTTTTGGAGATTGGTTGTAGGAAATGATAGTGATAGGATCTAACATTTTTATACTAGCTTATTATGTTTTGGGCAATATTTTATGCATACCTAATTGTATTGCTGTGAAACAGGTACTATTATATTCATTTTTATATGTAGAAATGTTGAAGCCAAGATGAAGTGACTTTTCTAATGCCAAGTAGCCAGTGAATTGGTAAAGTCGGAAGTTCATTTTGCCTCTGTTGAGGCCAGAGATGTGCATGAAAATAGATGTAAAAGATTAATGCTAAATTTTATAACAATATGACATTTCTAAGTATTCTCTTACATACATATTCAAATACAAACATGTATATAAATCAGAAAACCAACTAACAACATACTGATAGCAGGAGTTACCTCCGGATGTTGGGATTATGAGTGATTGTGTTTGTATGTGTTTTTCTTGGGCACGTTACTGTACATTTTGGGGGAAATTGTCTGAAGTTATTTTAATTTGATTAAAAGTTAGTACCTTTAGATGGACTGTTCTCACTGTGTAAGGCAATTAAAAATGCTGGTTGTCACATTACCAGGATCTTCTCTGGGGACCCTCTTGTTGGGGTCACATTTCCCTCTCGCCCATCTGTTGGCTCAGTGGTTTTGTAAATGGATTCAAGATTTCCACCAACAAGTTGATGTTTCACCCTGCTCTCCTCAAAAGCTTCCGGATAAATCCCCTGCTTGTATTGGTTTAGCTATAAGCAGATATTCAGGTTAGTGAAGAACATCCTGTGCAGTTATCTGTTTACTCCATTGAGCTCTTCGTTAGTGTAATGTTAATAACAAGGCTGGGCGTACAGTCAGGATGCAGCTGTTCGACTTTGCTGCGTCTTGTGCAAACGTCCTGTCAAAAAAAAACCCTTACATTTGGTCATAAAGGGATGTATTGCTTGAGAGTCTGGAAGTTAAATGCAGATCTCTTATACTATGTCAAGAATAGTTGAAACAAATTGTCTTATATGCTATAATTCTAATATATTTGACCTGATTACTTTAAAATTCAGTTTGGTTAGAGGAATCTCTCCAAGTTTTCCCTAATAAAAACTGGGTCATGAAGTCCACCCGTTCACTTGATTCCTGTTCCAGTGGGCGTGTTGATCTTTATCTGACCAGCCTTAGTACCAGCACTTTAGAGGTGCTTGGATGGCATGTCTGAACTTGTGTTTTGGCCTGCCTGCTTTCTTGCTTGACCCTGCACAGCCATATGTGTGTGTGGATTAAGTTTCCTGTTGCTACTGTAATAAAGAACCCCAGATTTTGCAGCTTAAAACAATGTTCCTATCTTATTTCACAGTTCTGCAGGTCAGTATGGTGTGTGTGACAGTGTCCTCCTCTTAGAGTGTCATGAGGCCAAAATCGAGTTGCCAGTAGGGCTGTCCGTGTTCCTTTCTGGGAGCTCTGAGGATGGAGCGACATCCCAGCTCATTGCAGTTGCCTGGATTCAATTCCCGCTGTCCTGTGATGGAAGCCCCTTTGCTGCGGGCTGCTCACACCCCTTCTCATGTATCCATGCAGCCTTCTCCAGCAACAGCAGCCTGAGTTCCAGTCAGCAGTCTTCTTCCCTGCTCTCACCTCTGTTTTAAGAGCTTATGCTTAAATGCAGAATATTATTTCATTCTCAGAAGAAGAACATCTTCATAGGATCCAGGAATTAGAGACATGGACAATTTTGGGGGGCTGCATGGATACAGCATATGATGCATATGAATGTTTCCCTACTCTCTGTTTATCTTGACAGTGATAAACTTGTGGTAAACATTCTTTTAGAGTGAAGCCAACTTAGTGAAGGTGGAAAATAGAAAAAGGCCATAAATAGAGGAGGCAGTCTTGAGTGGGATGTTGGAGGCTACTTTGGGTTTGATATTCTCAAAATTGAAGAGTCACAGAAGATGGGGAAAACATGATCAACCTAAATATGACATGGGACTGGACATAAGGTTTTTATGGGACGGCCAAGAGGTATATTCACAAAGTAAAAATAAGTAGTAAAAATACATACAATTGTAGGAGAATCATGTAATGGAATTTAGATAGTGATTTCCTGGTTCAGGAAATCCTAAGTTTTCAAGTTAGAAAATATTAAAGGAAGTGAACATTTCATAAGGATTAGTCTGGAAGTGATAAGCTATTGGATTGAAGGTGTGGAGAGTCTTGACAGGTGAATATGAGATAAAGGGTCTGAGCCATCATCAGGAAGCACCTTCTTTATCCAGTACTCTTAACTATAGGCTTTGTAAGATTTTTAGTATTTCAAGACATAGGGGCCAGCGCTGTGGCGTAGCAGGTAAAGCCGTAGACTGCAGTACCGGCACCCATGTGGGTGCCGGTTCAAGTGCTGGCTGCTCCACTTCCGATCTAGCTCTCTGCTGTGGCCTGGGAAAGCAGTGGAGGATGGCCCAAATCCTTGGGCCCCTGCACCGTGTGGGAGACGTGGAAGGAGCTCCTGGCTCCTGGCTTTGGATCGGTGCAGCTCCGGACATTGTGGCCAATCAGGAAGTGAACCAGCGGATGAAGACCTGTCTCTCTGGCTTTCCTTCTCTCTCTGTGTAACTCAGACTTTCAAATAAATAAATAAATATAAAAAAAAAAAGCCTTCAGTTATGACTGCATTAATTTCTTCTTTAGCTCTGCTATCTTTTCAGTTTTGTTGTTTATGTTGTCTTTTTTTGAGGATCTAATTCAGTAGGAGTGATACATCTTTCTCCTTGTTTCTGACTGTTTCATGTACTTCTCAGATAATCTGTGCTCATCCAGCTTTTTAAGGGTTGCTTCATCTGTTGAATGTGAAGAGCTAAAATTGAGAAATTAGAAGTTATTTTATCAAATCCAGCCAGTGTGTCAATATAATAAGTAGAAGCAAAATTCTGGCTCTTAATTCTGATTCAGTGCCCTGTCCCTCTGGCTTTTGAGAGGTAATTGGAGAGGATGTTTGACACTCAGGTTACACTGAGATGAATAATGTTCCTGCTAAATGCATATGAATTTAGCTTTCTTAAGGGAGATTTATTTATTTGAGAGAGTTACAGAGAGAGGGGGGAGAGAGAGAGAGAGAGAGAGACAAGAGAGAGAAAAAGTGTCTTCCATCCACTGGTTTGCTCACCAAATGTCTGTAATGACTGGAGCTGAGGTGATCTGAAGTTAGAAGCCAGGAGCTTCTTCCAGGTCTCCCATGTGGGTGCAGGGGTCCAAGGACTTGGGCCATCCTCTGCTGCTTTTCCAGTTGGATTAGCTGGGAGCTGGATCACAAGTAGGGCAGCTGGGGCTCAAACCAGTGCCCATATGGGATGCTGGTGCTGCTGAGCCATAGTGCTGGCCCCATGAATTTAGCTAATTTTAAAGAGATAATGTATGCATGCTGTGTGAAATAGATACTTGGGGCCCCTGTGTGCAGGAATTGTATCTTTTTCTTAAAAGACTTATTTTTTATTTATTTGAAAGGCAGAATACAGAGAGAGAGGGAGAAACAGAGAGAATCTTCCACTTGCTGGTTTACTCCCTCAATGGCACAACGGTCTGGGCTGTGCCAGACCGAAGCCAGGAGGCCATAACTAACTCCTTCTGGGTCTCCAATGTGGATGCAAGGGCCCAAGCAATTCTGCCATCTTCTGCTTTCCCAGGCTGTTATCGGGGAGCTGGATCAGAAGGGGAGCAGCTGGGACTCAAACCTGTGCCCATAGAGGATGCCATCATCGTAGGCAGCAGCTTAACACACTGTACTGTGGCACCAGCCCCAGGAACTGTCTTTGGATCTACTTGGTGGGTCTTGCATCATAAAGGAGCAGCATTGAGATGTTTATTAAATTAGTGATTGGTGATTGGCACCACCTAGGTTGCCTTATGAAATATTTTTTTATTTCCTTATCTATAGAACTGCTAGAGGTTGGAGGGACAGCGAACAAGCAAGCAGCACTACTGTCTCTAACCTTGAGTGATAGGGAAACTCCTAGCTTTGAGTACCCTTGGAACAGTCTGGTCTTGTTTTCCATATTGATCTTTCTGGTGGGGGTGAAATTCACACGTATGCATGTCAGTGAGTGTGACCAGCCTTTTCTATGGAGATCTGATTAGTTTAAGTTTAAAGCCACATTTTAGACATGACTTCAGTAAAGGTTACAGGCACTCTTTGGCTCTTAAATTTCATTTCAGAGCAAGAGGTCCCTAAGGGTTGGTTTGACTTATTTAATTACACCATATAGAACTTGGGTAATAGTTTTATAAAAATCTTCTTCAAGGCAAATTGTGTGATTTAATACAAAGTGGTAAATTGGTAAACCTTTAACATTTGTGTCATGAGACAAGTGATTGAGATCATGATTAAATAAAGGGGAAAATGTAGGTGTATCATATTTGATGAGGAATGACAATATTTGTGTGTTTTTGATAAATCTAGAAGGAGTGAAATCTCCCGAGAAACATGATGTACCACTGATCTGAATGATACAACTGTTACGGACTCAACAATGAAAAAGCTTGTTGTCTTCGCAACTAACAATTACTAATGTATTCTAGCTGTAGGAGTGTGCTAGGTGCTGAATCCTAGAGGTGTAATCTGCGCTGGTATAGACCTCTTGTAGTGGGGAGGCAGAACCACATGTACTGATGTAGGTTGTGTGCTTCCATGGTAGCTTACCATGGGCCAGTGAGAGCTTGCAGATATACCTAGCATGTAGAAGGTTATCATTGAGTGCTGCACTAGTCAATCAAAGTGACTTGTCCCCACCCTCTTGGTGAATGGTTAGCAGTCTTGCAAGGTTTAGCTGAGACCCACAGTACTCCTGCAGAGTCACTTAGGACGTTTTGCTACCTTTATCCTGCACAGCATGCAGCGTGTGCTTCTGCCCCCAGCATTTTCAGTCCCTCAATGGTTGTGGAGCACCAGAGGGAGTGCAGGACAGGGAGGTCTGGGACACCCAGCCTCTCAGAGTAGAAAAAAAACTGTGACTTGCAGAATTGATATCATATATGGGGGTCTTCAAATTTATGGAAAATGTGTATTATGAAATAGATTTCATTTTTTGCATGAGAATAAATTTAATTTTTAATTCCAGTTTTCCCTGAACTTTTTGAAGTCTCCTCATAGTAACTAAGTAATATGGATCACCTGTCAGTAGACTTTTGATCTGTAACAGTTTAAACTTTTTTTCCTCTTCTGGTCAAGCCAGAGAAAAGGCAGAAACAAGCCAAAATCAAGTCTTTGGCTGAGACAAGAATCAGTTCTGTTCAGGGACAGTAATGTATTTGCTTCCACACTCCTGACTCTCCTCCCCGCCTTGAGGTATCCACCTTGCATGCACATATATGTTATGGAAAACATTCCAGTTCAAAGGAAACTTTTTGTTTTGCCTCTGTTCTTGCAAACGATTTAATATTAGTTTACTTTTTTACATTCATGTGCAAAAGTCTAAGTTCATTTCACTGTTTTTTTCTAATCACAGGCATATGAATATGCACTAAAGCTCATTCACTTCCATAATACTGAGAGCTACACCATTGTCTTGTATCTTCTTGTTTAGGAAGTGGACACTATGTTCCCTTTGGCCAGTTGAAGAGGCCACATTTTATTGTCACCTTCAGTTTTCTTTCCTGTGTAAGATGAATTCATGATAAAAGTATGCTGAATCCCTAGTGTGAGCCAGGAACTACTTTCAGTATTGTGATAAACCCGTATAGACATGGTGCCTTTCCCTACAGTGGTGTAGTCCGGTAGAAGATGGATAGTTATATGGTAATGTTGGAATGTGATGAGAACTATCAAGAGGGCATTCAGAGGACTGAGTGGTTTAGGAGAGGACATTATTGCATAATGTTGTATTGGAAAGTTTTTTTTTAAACTTTTATTTAATGAATATAAATTTCCAAAGTACAGCTTATGGATTACAATGGCTTCCCCCCCATAACGTCCCTCCCACCTGCAACCCTCCCCTTTCCCACTCCCTCTCCCCTTCCATTCACATCAAGATTCATTTCCGTTTCTCTTTATATACAGAAGATCAGTTTAGCATACATTAAGTAAAGATTTCAACAGTTTGCTCCCACACAGAAACATAAAGTGAAAAATACTGTTTGAGTACTAGTTATAGCATTAAATCTCAATGTACAGCACACTAAGGACAAAGATCCTACATGAGGAGTAAGTGCACAGTGACTCCTGTTGTTGACTTAACCAATTGACACTCTTGTTTATGGCATCAGTAATCACCATAGGCTCTTGTCATGAGCTGCCAAGGCTATGGAAGCCCCCTGAGTTCACCGACTCTGATCATATTTAGACAAGGTTGTAGTCAAAGTGGAAGTTCTGTCCTCTCTTCAGAGAAAGGTACCTCCTTCTTTGATGACCTGTTCTTTCCACTGGGATCTCACTCGCGGAGATCTTTCATTTAGGTTTTTTTTCCCCCAGAGTGTCTTGGCTTTCTATGCCGGAAATACTCTCATGGGCTTTTCAGCCGGATCCACATGCCTTAAGGGCTGATTTTGAGGCCAGAGTGCTGTTTAGGACATCTGCCATTCTATGGGTCTGCTGTGTATCTCACTTCCCATGTTGGATCATTCTCTCCCTTTTTGATTCTATCAGCTAGTATTTGCAGACACTAGTCTTGTTTATGTGATCCCTTTGGTTCTTAGTCCTATCATTATGATCAATTGTGAACAGAGCTTGATCACTGGGACTAGTGAGATGGCATTGGAACATGCCACCTTGATGGGATTGAATTGGAATCCCCTGGTATGTTTCTAATTCTACCGTTTGAGGTAAGTCAGCTTGAGCATGTCCGGAATTGCACATCTCTTCCCTCTCTTATTCCCACTCTTATATTTAACAGTGATCACTTTTCAGTTAAGTTTCAGCACGTAGGAAGAATTGTGTATTGATTACAGTATTCAACCAAAAGTATTAAGTAGAACAAACAAAAAAAAATACTAAGAGGGATAACATATCAAGTTGCTCATCAACAGTCAGGGTGAGGGCTGATCAAGTCACCGTTTCTCATAGTGTTCATTTCACTTTAACTGGTTTCTTTTTTGGTGCTCAGTTAGTTGTCACCTATCAAGGAAAACAAGTGGTATTTGTCCCTTTGGGATTGGCTTATTTCACTCAGCATAATGTTTTCCAAATTCCTAACAGGGATCACTTTTCAGTTAAAATGTAAACACCTAAGAATAATTGTGTGTTAATTACAGAGTTCAACCAATGGTACTAGAACAAAAAAAATACTAAAACCGATAAAGTATTACATTGTACATCAACCGTCAGGACAAGAGCTGATCAAGTCACTGTTTCTCATAGTGTCCATTTCATTTCAACAAGTTTCCCCTTTTGTGCTCAGTTAGTTGTCGCCAATCAGGGAGAACATGTGATATTTGTCCCTTTGGGACTGGCTTAATTCACTCAGCATGATGTTTTCCAAATTCCTCCATCTTGTTGCAAATGACCGGGTTTCATTGTTTTTTGACTGCTGTATAGTATTCTATAGAGTACATGTCCCATACTTTCTTTATCCAGTCTACTGTTGATGGGCATTTGGGTTGGTTCCAGGTCTTAGCTATTGTGAATTGAGCTGCAATAAACATTAATGTGCAGACAGCTTGTTTGTTTGCCAATTTCATTTCCTTTGGGTAAATTCCAAGGAGTGTTATGGCTGGGTTGAATGGTAGGGTTATATTCAGGTTTCTGAGGAATCTCCAAACTGACTTCCATAGTGGCTTAACCAATTTGCATTCCCACCAACAGTGGGTTAGTGTCCCTTTTTCCCCACATCCTCTCCAGCATCTATTGTTGGTAGATTTTGACTACAAGAAGTTCCGTGAAAAAGTTATTATAATCTACGTGTCAAATACAGTGTTGTTAATCTCCAGGAAGATCCTGGGAAGTGGTCACCTGCTAGTATACCTATCAGTGTTGACAGTTAACACACACACACATATACACACACACACACACACACTTTCCAAATTGTTATGTGTTATTTGTATATGTTGTAGAAAGAAAATTGGATGCACATTTGAATTATGAGAACAAGTGTCAAAACCAAAAATTAGTAGTTTTCTGTATATTTAAAAGAACAAAGGTCATTTGGTAGGTATTCAGGCAGATGCTTGTATTTTGTCCTCTGTAAAGATGTACTTTTTAATAATGCACTTAATATTGCCTGTGGTGAGGACTGTTTTTTTTTTTCTTTTTTAAACAAATGCAGAACCTGTGTAGATTAGTGATCTGCCTGCACATGACTGTATGCAGTACAATCCCATGTGAGACCCATTCACTGATGTGCCATAGCACTGTCCAATTGCTGTGAGGTTTCTAAATGCTTGTTCTTAATTACAATATCAATATGAGTGTGGAAATGGTATCAATTTATGGTCATACTTTGACCGGCAATGTTAATTTTATCCTCACAAAAAGTCCTGTATTTGTACACTTAGTTCTGTGTTTGTACATACAGACTTGCCATCAACTTATATAGCAAAAATATTACTCTGATTGTGGGCACAGCCTCAGCTGCCTGCTAATGCCTTGGTGGCTGTGAACACAGTATCCTTCAAGTATGGGTTCCAGTCCTTGGTTCCTGACTACATCATGGGGATTAGAAGCCTGCAGGGCCTGGCCTGAGTGAGTATAGCAGCTTTATTGACAACATTGACTCCTTCATTCATTCAACAAATAGTGCCTGAGAGGATGACATTTCAAGAGGGAAAGGAGTGATCTACACAGCTCTGCAGAGAAAGAACTTTCCAGAAAGAATAAATAGCAGAATGAATTGCTTGAGATCTGAGAGATGCGGTCAGGGGCACCACATCATTCAGAGCCTTTTGGGGTGCATTGTGTGGAGCAGGATGACAAACAGTTGGAAGACACTGAGTCAGGGTAGAAACAACATGATTGTACTTAAGCACTAAGGTCACGAGTAGCATGACGTGATTGTGTGTTGAGAACAGCACGCAGGGGACAGAGATGAAATCACAAAGATCAGTTAGGAGGCCACTTAAATGATCCAATGAAAGGGAATGAAGTTGATGGCTCAGATGGCAGCCATAGAGATGGTGGAAGTGTTGAATTAGGGATATATTTTATTTGCCTTTTATCTTCTAGTGTTTCTTTACAGAGAACTATATGGTATGTAATGATCTGTAGTCACCCTACTGTACAATAGAACCCCAGAACTCCTTATTCCAATCTAGCTGGAACCTAGTACTCATCCATCTACCTTTCCCCATCACTCCCACCTCACTTTGCTCCCCATCCTCTGGTAACCACTATTATATACACAATTTCTATGAGATTACCTGTTTTTTTTTTTTTTTAAGACTCCACAAAGACTTTTTTTAGAGTGAGATCAAGTCATAGTTCTCTCTGTTTGATTTATTTCACTTACACAATGACCTCCAGTTCATGTTGTTGCAAATGAAAAGATTTCGATTTTTATAGCTAAGTAATATTCCATTATTTATAGGTATCATATTTTCCTTATATATTTATCAGTATTCCAGTACTTAGATTTTGTCTTATGTCTTGGCTATTGTGAATAATGCTTCAATAAACATGGCAGTGCAGATGCCTTTTCAATGGACATATTTCATTTCCCCTGGATATATATACCGAGGGGTAGAACTGCTGGATCATATGGTAGTTCTACTTTTTGGTTTTTTGAGGAACTTCCATACTGTTTTCCAAGATGGCTGTAGTAATCTGCATTCCTACCAGCAGTGTGCAGAGCTTCTCTTTTCTCCACATTCTTGCCAAACCCTTTAATATTTTGCCATTTTTGGAAGGTTTGTTTGAAAGACAGAGTTGCAGAAAGAGGGCGAGGGGGAGAAGGTGGGGAGTAGAGAGAGAGAGAGAGAGAGATCAATCTTCCATCCACTGATTCACTCCCCAGAAGAACGCAATGGCTGGAGCTGGGCCAATCCAAAGCCAAGAGGCAGGAGCTTCTTCCTGGTCTCCCAAGAAGGTGCAGAGGCCCAAGCACTTGAGCCATCTGCTGCTGCCTTCCCAGGAACATTAGCAGGAAGCTGGATCAGAAGTAGAGCATCCAGGACTTGAACTGGTGCCCAGAAGGGATGCTGGAGATGCAGGTGCAGGCTTAACATATTATGCCACATTGCCATCATGCTGGGGAAAAATTTTAAAGGTAGTTTTTTAACATATAATATGACCTAACATGCATTTAATAATCATTGTTTTTGAAAGTTTATCAGCCTCCCCTTTTTGTATGAGTATTTGTTTTACACGTGCTTGTGCACATATCTATACCTTTGTCTATGAGTTTTCTCATTGCGGACAGCTATTTGGAGTTATTTTTATTTTTAGTTACATGTTCTTCCATCACTGTTCTGGGGAATGCTGGATGGAATGGTTACTTTCATTTCTCTTTTTCTCCATCATGATTGTTTCCTGCAGTCCCATTTATTCTTGTCAAGTTTTCCTTCATGCCATCAATCTGCCTCATTTGTGTATCCATCCTGTTTCTTTTTCTTTCTTTCAGGGCTGCGAAGAGCCATAGATGGTCTTTTATTTGGTTGGTTTTCATTCTTGATGCATGTACAAACCACTGGAGTATGCATTTTTGAATCTTATAGATGTCTTCCAGATAGAGCTTTATATTATTATGAAGATATTTGTCATTTGGGCAGCTCAGAAAGACTTTCTCCATGCGGCTCTCTGCTCACCTTTTATATTTTGCAGACAGCAGCTTGTCAGTTGACTTGGTATTCATGTCTCTTTAGTTGCCGCATTCTGTAATCACAGAAATTCTGCTGTTAATGGCACATCTCTGGTTTTAGGGTATGCTCTAGAAATTGCTGGTGGTTGCTGACCCTATTATTTTGGAATGTATACTGAGTCCGTAGCTTCAAGTGATTGTATTTCATGTAGTATTCCATACACAGTTCTGTAAATGTGTCAGCTTAGCAAACATTTATTCAGTGTTCATGAGGTGTTATAAGTAATACTGTGTGGTCAATACGCTGTCTCTATAAGAATAACGATTTATAATGGAAGACAGACATTAAACTACTGAATAAAACTCATTATAGCGCTACAGATAGTGTTAAGTGCTGTGAAAACAAAAAAGCAGTGTATGAAGATGGAGCTAGAGGTACTGAATGCAGTCAGAAAAGGCTCTTGGGGAGGTGACATTCTAGCACAGCTGTTCGATGTGAGGGACTACACCCAGTTTATGGAAGAGAGCAGCAAGCGCAGAGTGCATGAAGCAGAGCCTGGTGACTGAGGGTCACAGAAAGATCTGAGTGGCAGATGCTAGTTAGCTGGTGGGTGAGGTTGGAGAAGTAGCAGGGGTACTTCAAGAAGCTGATACGATACGGTGAAGGGTTTGGATTTTATTTTACGTCTAAGTCCATGGAGAATTTTCAGTAGAGTAGGCTGTGCGTTGGTTTGTGTTTGTCTTAAAAAAAAAGTCATCCTGGTTGCTCTCTGGGGAATAGATTGTAGGCTTGCAAGGCAGAGAATTTGAGACTCTTAAAGCAGTCTTTGTGAGCAGCATAAGTAGACTTGGGCTGTAAAAGTTGGCCTGAAGCTGGAGAGAAGTAGCAATGCTTGGATTAAGTCTTGAAGGTAGAGCAAATAAGCGTGTTATTAGATGGATACTGAGAAAAAGAAGCAAACCCAATTTTGGCCAGACAATGAAGTGAATTACATTGGATTACTGACAAGTGGAAGACTCAGAGAAAAGCAGGTTTGCAGGGAGAAAATATGGAGTTCCATTTTGGGATTGTTATGGACTCTTCATGGATTTCCCTACCTTCCCTTTCTTTGGAGGCAGTGACAGGTACAGGAGCTGAAGAGTGGGCAACCAGACTAGAGGTGAAGGAGGCAGTGGGACTGAGAGCTGCATAGGCAGCCAATGAAGTTGGTTATATATTCAGGAGATTGAGCAACCAAGTAAATATATTGAGGTTACAACAAACTATGTTTATTATTGACAGATAAGGAATTTATAAATATAGAATGAGGAAGATTAAAAAGAATTTGAAGATGTCAGACAGGAATTGGAAATTTAAAGTAAATTCATGGTTTTTAAAACATGAATATAAATGTAGATACTGAAAATCTATGCATATGACACCACTTTAAAAGTTTGTAGAAAATGGAATTAAGAGAGAAGTTTATTTTGATGCGAAAAGTTTGAAATCCATGCATATGGGAAGTCCTCAAAATGGTCATGGAAGATGTCTACAATCAAAAATAGCTAGATGAATTTGTAAATTCTGTCATCTCCTAAGAGGGAAATCAAAGTTCCTTGAAGGAACAGTTGATTGCAGGGTATGTGTAATGAGCCTGGGAAATATATTTCTCTAAGGAATTGAAGAACTCTTCAGGGGCCGGTGCTGTGGCTTAGTAGGTAAAGCTACCACCTGTGGGGCCAGTATCCCATATGGGTGCCGGTTTGGGTCCCAGCTGCTAGATTCAGTTCTCTGCTAATGTGCCTGGGAAAGCAGTGAAAGATGGCTCAAGTCCTTGGACCCCTTTATCCATGTGAGAGACCTGGAAGAAGCTCCTGGCTTTGGATTGGCAAAATTCTGGTCATTGTGGCCATTTCTGGAGTGAACCAGTGGATGGAAGATTCTCATTCTCTCTCTCTCATCTCTCTCTTGTCTCTCTCTCTGTCTCTCTTCTCTCTCTTTCTTTCTCTGGCTCTCTAACTCTACCTTTCAAATAAATAAATAAATCTTAAAAAAAAATTCTTTCAGAGTGATAGGGTGTGTCATGAAGATGCAGAAGTTAGCTTGAAGGAGCGCACACTGGCCAGATACTGGATAATTTCAGCACTAAAGTAAATGTTGATGTTGTATACGAATAAGTGAGAGATAAGAAAAATTTCTTCTTTACAGCGGGGCGTTTTGTTAATGATGAAGAAGTGGGTAGTTCAAAAAAAAAAGTCATTATTTGGCATCTACCATAATGATACTTGATTCAGATGGAAGTTACAAATGGATCCTGATGTTGGTGGGAAGAAGTTAGATGAGACATTGAATGCTGTGTAGTATTGGGTTATCTCCCCGTAAAATGGGTAGTTAAAAAAACAAGCCATTATTTGGCGTCTACCATAATGATAGTTGATTCATATGGAAGTTACAAATGGATCTTGATGTTGGTGGGAAGAAGTTTGATGAGACATTGAATGCTGTGTAGTATTGGGTTATCTCCCCACAAAATGCTTATGATTTACAGAGGAAAATCTGGTGACCAGATGATCTAGGTTAACCTCACCAGTCGTGACATACGTTGACATCATGTGATTCTTGATGAGAAAAGCTGAGAAAAGGTTAGTGTGATTTCTGAGGTTTTTCTGATAAAATGCCAACATGAGTTTGACTTTGAGGACACCTTTACAGTTTTTGCTTGAGGGACATCCTAAAGAGTGAAAGATTGGAACTCTTGAGAATTGTCAATATCACAAAGGTGGGGAAACACTGAGCAGCTATTTGAGAATAAAAGAGGTACAGCAAGGGAATGCCGCATTTGATGCTGGGCAGCAAGTGCAAGGGCTGCTGTTGACAGGCACAGCGTGTGCAGAGGACCTCTAGATTGGACTGACAGTGTGGTATCAGTTTCCTTATTCAGCTACTGATCTGAGGTTCCAGAGGTGAATATTCTCTTGTGGAACGTTTACTCTGGTGAACATAGGGCAGATCAGCCCTTATGTCAGAAACTTGCTCTCTAAGAGTAATGAGAATGGGTGCAGTTAGATAAAGAAGGTGATTGGAACAGATGTGGTAAAACGTTAATGATGGAGACATTGCAGTTCAGGGGATGCAGTTCCTTGTAGCATCCTTGAACCATGGCCAGCTATTTGTGTGGAGGTGAGGTGATGGCGGAGAGTTGGGTTTAGTACATATCAAGGTCTTTAAGGTTCCTGTGATAGAGAAACAGAGGAGGAGAGGATGAGTACTGGGCACCTGGTGGGGGGCCTGATAGTGCCAGACAGTAGAATCTATACTGAGTAGGGATTGAGAGAGGACACGCATGAGGAGGGAACTGTGGAGATGTTACGAGAGTGATTGGAGGGGCCAGTACCGTGGCTCACTTGGTTAACCCTCTGCCTGCATCACCAGCATCCTGTATGGACGCCGGGTTATAGTCCTGGTTGCTCCTGGATCATGTTAGAACCCTTGGTTTAAGACTCAAGTATGGCCGGCGCCGTGGCTCAATAGGCTAATCCTCCGCCTTGCAGCGCCGGCACATCGGGTTCTAGTCCCGGTCGGGGCGCCAGATTCTGTCCCGGTTGCTCCTCTTCAAGGCCAGCTCTCTGCTGTGGCCCGGGAGTGCAGTGGAGGATGGCCCAAGTGCTTGGGCCCTGCACCCCATGGGAGACCAGGAGAAGCACCTGGCTCCTGCCAGCGGATCAGCGCAATGCGCCGGCCGTGGCAGCCATTGGAGGGTGAACCAACGGCAAAAGGAAGAGCTTTCTCTCTGTCTCTCTCTCTCTCTCTCTCACTGTCCACTCTGCCTGTAAAAAATTTAAAAAAAAAAAGACTCAAGTGTGCTGTCTTGAAGCACACTGCTTCTCTATTCTGTAGTGTGAACTCCAGGTCATTATTATGTAATTGTTAGCAGTCTTAATAGGTAAAAAAAGGCTGTGTTCTCTTTGATGGGTGCTCTTGTTACTCACGCCTCCTACCTAGGCTAGAAAGCAGAGTACCTTTAGATGTTTCTACATGCATGTGGAGCGACTCAGCTTTTTCTCTTTATAGCTTTGGTATAACTAGAATCTTCCCTCTCTGCCACCTTTGTTCCATGGCCCTGCTGCAGATTATTGTCATCCTTTGCCTCTTATTCTTGTTCTGCTCATCCTCCTCAAAAGCACCAGTCGTTTGACCAATACATGCACTCAGTAAATGGAGAGAATACAGGGAGGCACTTTGAACACGTAGGGGCATTTCTCTTATCAAATGCCTGACACGGGAATGTTACTGCTGATCTTGCTCTGATTAGATTTCTTTCTTCTTTCTTTCTTTTTTAATGATTTATTTTCTTAAAAGTCAGAGTTACACAGAGAGAGAAGGAGAGGACGAGAGAGAGGCAGAGGGAGAGGTCTTCCGTCTGCTGGTTCATTCCCCAGATGGCTGCAATGGCTGGAGCTGCTGCAATCTGAAGCCAGGAGCCAGGAGTTTCTTCCAGGTCTCTCACATGGGTGCAGGGGCCCAAGGACTTGAGCCATCTTCTACTGCTTTCCCAGGCCACAGCAGAGAGCTGGATTGGAAGTGGAGCAGCTGAGGCTCATGCCTGCACTGCAGGCAGTGGCTTTACCTGCTACACCACAGCGCTTACCTGCTAGATTTCCTCTTTCTAACATAGGCAGTACAGTACTGTCCTTTTGAGAGGAACAAAGGTTGTAAACCTCACATGTGAAATGAGAAGTTGTGTAAGAAGACCTTCAGGGGCAGGTATTTGATGTTGGATGGCATTAAGAAGCTGCTTGGAACACCTGCATCCCATATGGTATTCCCTGTTTCAAGTCCTGGTGTTGCTACTTTACTCAAAAAAAAAAAAAAGAGATAAGGTTTTTCATTTGAAAGGCAGAGAGACAGAGAGGGAGAGAGATAGATCGATCTTCCATCCACTGGTTCACTCCCCAAATGGCCTCAGTGGTGGCTGGGACCGGGCCAGGCCAAAGTCAAGAGCCAGGAGCTTCATCTGGGTATCCCACAAGAGTGGTAGGGCCCAAGCACTTGGGCCATCTGTATTGCCTTCCCAGGCAATTAGGAGGGAGCTGGTCCAGAAATGGAGCATCTGGGACTGGAAGTGGTACCCATATGGGATGCTGGCGTTGCAGGCGGCAGCTTTACCCACAACACCACAGTGCCAACACCTAGTGCTGCTTATGATGCAGCTCCTAGCTGATGTATCTAACATTGAGAAATGAGAGAAAAAGTACCAACATGATAACGTGCACGTAGAAAATGTCAACAGTGACCTCAGATGCTGCCTTTCTGTATTCTGTCTTGCTTTGTGGAAGATAGGATTTGTCCCATTTCAAACACATTCCATAGGTTAAATGCAGGGCTAGACTGTGAAGGGTGGTGACTTGCAAGCAGACCTGTGTTCTGTGGAGAACTGTGTAGATCACAGGTGTTCCGTGTCCTTGTGCAAGTGGATACGTAAGAGTCTGAATAAATAAATTGCAAAGATTTCCTGATGCGTGAGTCAGAGAATACGCCAGACAGAATGTTTGTAAGGAAGAAGAGAAGGAATGTGTACCAGAATCTTTTCTAAGTTAAACTCTTTTTCAAATTCTGTGTTAATAGGGTATGTAGTGCATATAATATCAAATTCTACACAAACTCTAGTAGTTGGTCTTGATGCAGTATTTTATTTACAGCTATGTCTTCCTTTTTTAAATTTTTTACTTTTTTCGATCTTTCTTATTTTTCATTGAGAGTTACACATGGAGAGGATGAGAGGCAGAGTGAGAGGAGAGAGAGGGAGGTCTCCCATCTGCTGGTCCACTACCCTGTTGGCTGCAAAGGGCGGAGCTGAGCGGATCTGAAGCCAGGAACCAGGAGCCAGGAGCCTCCCCGGGGTCTCCTGCATGGGTGCAGGGGCCCAAGGAGTTGGGCCATCTTCTGCTGCATTCCCAGACCGCAGCAGAGAGCTGCTTCGGAAGTACAGCAGCCGGGACTCGAACCGGAGCCCATATGGGATGCCGGCACTGTGGGCGGTGGCTTTACCCGCTACCGCACAGCGCTGGTCCCTCCCGGAAGCTGTTCCCCGTGGGATCCAGCTGTCTGCTAACGTACCTGGGAAAGCAGAGGGAGATGGCCCAAGGACGTAGGCCCCTGAACCCAGAAGGGAGCACCGGATAAAGTCCCTGGCATCTGCTTTGGCCTGGCCCAGCCCCGGCCTTTGTAGTCACCTGGGGGGTTGATCCCCCAGATGGACGCTCTGGCGAGAAAGAGCGCTCGTGATGCCGCTTGCATTGCTTCTCTCCCCATGCGGCTTCAACAGCATGCGCTGTGCCAAACAGAAGCCAGGGGGCAGGAGCTCCATTGAGGACTCCCAGGAGGCAGGGAAGTGGGGTGCAGAGTACCTGGGCCACCAGCGGCTGCCCCGCCTGGGTAAAGCCTGGAGGGGCGGGACTGGAAGTGACCCTGGGGGCGCTGGACGCGGGATGTCGCAGTGCGCAGATGCGTCCCGTTGCGCCATGGCGACGGCCAGTGAGGAGTGCGCCTGCGCCTGGCGCTGTGACCTGGAAGTGCACTCGCAGGCGCATCTGCAGCTGTGCTGGTGCTCAGGTAGGAGTCAGCGTCGTGTCCGCTCCTGCCCAGCGCTGGCACAAGCCTTGAGGAGCCATCCTCGACGCTGGTGGCCCACCCTGAGAAGACACAGTGAGTGCCCCCCCAGGTTCAGGCCGGGTTCAGATGAGGCTGCAGTCTGAGGCGGCCGCATCAGTTATCTTGGGCTTCGGGAAATTTCTAGGTGCAGTCTTTTGCTTCGGCCCCTTCTGGAAGACTACACCTCAAGACTGCGTTCATGTTCCAGAGACACAGAAACGGCCTTCCTGCGGAGAGTTTGGCGTGGTGGCCTTCCTGTCACTGGGTAGGCGGGGCCCAGGGTGCAGAGCGGGGGTGGGGTGTGTGTGTGAAGGGTAGCTGGGATAGAAGGTGGAGGAGAGGGTGTAGTGGGGAGGTGGGAGGAGGGAGCGAGGGGGAAGGATGAAAAAGTGGCGTGCAGGTGTGGAGGCGAGGAAGGTAGGGGCAGAAACCCTCTTGGGGCAGAGGGAAGGGAGGGGGAGAGTGACAGGCATCCCGGTGAGTGTGTGGTTGAGCGTGGGGTGGGGAGAGGAAGAACTTTTCCCACGGCCCCGGTTTTCTGCCCCTGGCGGGAAATAGCCTTGGCCGCATCCGTGAGAAGAGGCCTTGATCACGGCCTTTCTTCTCTGGGTTGTTCGGCAGTGTAAGGTGTGTGTGCGCAGGAAAACGGGCATGGGGCGCTCGAATTAATTTGCACCTAATCCGGTGACTTTCCACAGACTGCACACAGGGAGGAGAAAGCAGAAGCTTAGAGAAACCCCAAGAATCCCTCTTTGCTCTGTTCCAGCCTGCCCCAAGATTCTGACACCTCATAGTAAGTACGCGACTTTTTTCTATTTAAAGACTGGTTTGAAGGGCAGAGTTATAGATGAGGCGGTGAGGGAGAGATCTTCAGTGTGTGGGCTCACCCCGCCCAGGTGCCAGGTGGCTACAATGGCCGGTGCTTGACCAGGCCGGAGCCCAAGCCAGGTACTGTATCCAGTACTCCGGTGTGGGTTCGGGGGCCCAAGTCCTTGGGCCACTTCCTTTGCTTTCCTAGGCGTTTGAGGAGACAGCGGGATCACAAGTGGGAAAAGCCTGGGTGGGGCGGCGGTCGGAGCCATGGCTTGGCGGGTGAAGCAGCCTGCAGTACCAGCATTCCATATGTGTGTTGGTTCAAGTCCCAGCAGCTCCACTTCCGTTCCAGCTCTCTGCTGTGGCCAGGCAAAGCAGTTGAAGACCTGTGTGGGAGTCCTGGAGGAAGCTCCTGGCTCCTGGCTTCATATCCACTCAGCTCTTTCTGTGGATGGTTGGTTGTGGTGGCCTTCCTGTCACTGGGTGGGTGGGGCCCGAGGTGCAGAGAGCAGGGAGGGTGTGTGTGTTTGAGGGGTAGTTGGGATAGAAAGTGGAGGAGGGAGGGGCTCAAGGGGGACGCGGGAGGAGAGAGGAAGGGGGGAGAATGAAAAGGTGATGTGTAGGTGTGGAGGTGAGGAAGGGAGGGGCAGAAACCCGCGTGGAGGAGAGGAAAGGGAGGTGGAGAGTGACAGGAGTCCTGGTGGGTGTGGGTGGTGGCGGGGTTTGGGAGAGGAAGAACTTTTCCCATGGCCTCGGTTGCGTCTTGGGTGTTTTCTGTCCCTGGCCAGCAGTAGCCTTGGTCGCGTCCTTGAGAAGAGGACCTTGACTCACGGCCTCTCTTCTCCAGGTTGTTCGGAAGTGTAAGGTGTGTGTGCAGGAAAACGGGCATGGGGCGCTCGAATTAATTTGCACAGAATCTGGTGAATTTTCACAGACTGCACACAGACAGCTTGATCACAAGTGGGAACAGCCTGGGTTGTTGGGGGTTTGGGGGTGTGGGGCGGGCAGAGCCATGGCATAGTCAGTGAAGCCACCGCCAGCTGTACCAGCATCCCGTATGGGTGTCTTCCTTTTCTGTGATACTTTTCTCTCCTTCCCCTGACAGAGGTAAGTATCCAGAGCTTTTGGATGTATTTCATTACAGAAATATTTCTGTTACACACTCTTTATATATGTAAAGTACTTACCCATTTAATCACCATTTATTTGCTGTATACCTATTTCATGCAAGACTGTGAGCTTGTCCAGGGCAGGACTTTATCTCTCTGCTTTCATTCCTGTAGTCCCTGGTCACAGTTGGTATTTGATATATGCAGAACTAACAGTGCCCTCACTGCTGCGTCTTGGGACAGGACGTGATGGTTAATGAAGGCTCTGGTCACAAGAATAAAGGTCGGAGGGACAAGAAAGGATGTTTAACACAATCAGCATTAATGAAGCACTTTCAGTTGTCAGGCTTCTTAAGGTACCATTGTCTCTTTTCTAAATAACAACACAAGGAGGGGAAGCAAGAGGTTTTTTTGTTTGTTTGTTTTTGTTTTTTTTGAATTATACCACATTGTCCTGTCTAATTCTCTTCAAAGGTCTATGAGGGAGGCACTTCTGATAGCCTTTTAAATATTAGTTAAAGGAAGTGGGAACCTGCCCTAGGCCATATATCAAGATCAATGAAGTTCCAGTTTAAATCCTGCTTTGCTTGCCCCAGAGCTGTGTCCCTCCTGGGGTTGGAACCTCAGCTTCCATCGGTTCCAGAGTTGGGGTATCAGAGAGGTGGTAGCCGGAGAAAACCAGTGGTCCTAGTCTTTGGGCTTGTCTGTGTGTGGAGCATAAATAACTACAGGGACTTGAGCTGTGTCACTAAGGACCCTTCTTGCTAATGCTGTGGCCTCATGCTGTGATTTGTTAACATAGGTCTTGTGTCCTGGTTCACACCAGTGGGGAGTCTTGAGCTGTTGGCAGGGGGCGGGGGAGTCTGAGGAGGGTACCTTGCCACCCTGGGACTGGAACTGACTTTTAAGAGGGACCTTGAGGTATGAAAGGAGATTTGCTGGTAGGGTTAGGACCAGAGGGTTTGAGGAGTCCTCAAGGTCCCTGGTGATTAGTCTTTTTAAAATTTATTTATTATTTATTTCAAAGGAAGAAAGAAATATTTCATGCGTTAGTTTACTTCCCTAATGCCCTCAACAGCTGGAAAGGTATGTGAAGCCAGGGTCTGGGAACTCAATCCAAGTCTCCCATGTGAGTGGCAGGGATGTAAGTACTTGAGCCATCACCTGCTGCCTCCCAGGTTGGAATAGTAGGAAGCTGGATTCAGGACTTCAGCCAGGACTTGATCCTGGGCACTCTAACATGAGCTGTGGGGATTGCAGTAGAGGCTTAGTCGCCATACCAAAAGCCCATCCCTGATTAGTCTTCAGTTCCCTCCTTCAAAGTGTGGCTGGCTACTTGGGAGGGGTTTACCTCACCACTGCTAACTGGGCCTGCTGCACAATTTTGTGAGGACCTTGTTCCAAAGGCAGGGGTAAAGGGCCACTAAAGATACTAAAACATAAAGCTCTTTCCTTTCTTCCACCTACCTCCTTGGCTCAGACTCATGCTCTTTTGACTGGCTTACAAAACACAAGTTCAAAGACAGAGTTTTGAGGATTTTTAAGACACCACCAGCAGAGGTTTAAACCCAGTGCAGGCCCTTCAGAGAGCGAGCCGTGTGACTGTTTCTGTGTGACCATGTAGGCTGCACGCCCATGAGGTTGGCCCTGGCTGCTGAATATAACCCATTGGCTTTAACCAGTCCAGGTCTAATCCTGTGACACTCCAGGGCACCTGGGCAGACTTATGTCGTATTAAATCAGCTCCCTGAGGATTGTGTGGACTAGTTAGTCATACTGTCTCGTGATCACGCTCCTCGATTTTCTTAGAGACCTCTTGTCTTGTCTAGCTAGGACTGGTATCTTTTTCTAGAGTAAGGCTCCTCACCCCTGACCTAGAGCACTGAGAGGAACTGGAATGCTGCTGTGTGGCAGAGACCTCCTGCAAGTTCTCTGAGCAGTACTGGGTCCCCACAGCTCCGCTTAGTGTTTCTATGGTACCACACTTTGAGAACTGTGCTCGCAAATGACTCATGGGACAGTCTGTCCCTGCTCTATTCCTGCTCTGAGCCTGGCAATCAAGGTCCAGACAAGGCCCCTGATAGAAATGTTGCATCCAAGCAGCCCCCTTATAACTAAGGTCACCTCAAGATCCCCACAAATGGATCTTGGACCAGAGGTCAGGTCTTTATGTGCAACTTGAACACTTCCTGCCTTGGGAAGTTCACTGCCCCCACCCCAGGACATGTTCTGAGCTGCTTGGTCCTAGGTGTAGAGGCTCTGGCCTCTGGAAATGTACTGAGTTGACTTCTGAGTTTCCAGATGCCGGAAAACATGTAACAGAGTTCCTCGGATCTGTGTGACCACTTGGATATCCAACTGTGATTGCAGACACCCATGGTGAAGACTTTTGAGTGCCGCCTCATGGTGGAGCTGAGTGCTTCCTGCTGGGACTGTGGGATCTTCCTGGGATGCCAGGGTGGCACAGCAAGCCATGGTGCTCTGGAGGCTGTCACTAAATCTGTGTGTAGCTTAGAAGGTAAAACTGTGTCTTTCCAGTAGTATGGAGCAGAGCCTCAGGACGAGGAGATGGTCCTATCAGAACTTGATGCTGGGGCCGGCGCTGTGGCACAGCAGGATAAAGTGTTGGCCTGCAGTACTGGCATCCCATATGGGTGCTGGTTCATGTCCCGGCTGCTCCACTTCTGAGCCAGCTCTCTGCTAAGCCCTGGGAAAGCAGTAGAAGATGACCTGAGTCTTTGGGGTCCTGCACCCGTGTGGGAGACCTAGAAGAAAATTCTGGCTCCTGGCTTTGGATCAGCTCAGCACTGGCCATTGGCAGTCATTTGGGGAGTGAACAAGCTGTTGGAAGACCTCTCTGTCTCTGTCTCTGTCTCTCTAACTCTTTCAAATAAGTAAAATAAATCTTTTTTAAAAAAGAACTTAATGCTAATGTGTGCATTTGTTCTAACTTGGAAAGGAAATCTCATTCCTCTGCTTCAAGTCACCTTGCAATTCAGGAAGGGCAGCATTTTTTTGCGTTAGGCTTCTTGCGTCTTCTCTGCTGGCTTCTCCCTTGTAAATTATCATGTAGCATCATCCTTTGCTCTGGTAGGATTCATTTTTAAAACCGTGCTTTTTCTCTTCTTCATCAGAATAGTTCAGAAAGTTAATGGGAAATGGAATCAAAAGATACCTTTATTTTAGTGTAAAATTTTTTTAAGCCATGCATATTTTTTGTAATACGTATGTTTTATATAATGTTTGAAGATCCCTCATGTATCATAACAAGTCTTTACAAATTTTGGTCATTGTCTTGGTCCTTTAGTTATTAGGAATAAATTATTTTGTTAGGTTGAAATTAGCCTATTTGAATTAGTGCCGGATCTCATTTGCTGTGACATAAAGAATTGCTTTATGGATAATGAAAGCACCTTAATGATGTGGTCTAAAGGAGAAAACAATATTACTCAAGCTATTAACACCAGGGGACTTCTCCCTGACCTCTTAACAGTGCCCTGCAAACTGTACATTATTGTACTCTTGAGGATCCAGGGGCTGAAGTCTGGCCTGAAGGTATTTTAGAGAATGCTCCATGTGGGAAAGTCATAAGAAAAACAGAGGAATATAAGTAGCAGTTAATGAGAAGGTAGAAGAGACTTCTAGAATTGAACTGACCACAAGGTTTGCTGGGATTTTTTGAGCAGCACAGCAAGCACTAGGTTGTCTGTGTTGGGCACCAGATACAATCACTACAGCCTTGTGAAATTAGAAACTATGCCGTTCTGGCCGGCGCCGCGGCTCACTAGGCTAATCCTCCGCCTAGCGGCGCCGGCATACTGGGTTCTAGTCCCGGTTGGGGCGCCGGATTCTGTCCCGGTTGCCCCTCTTCCAGGCCAGCTCTCTGCTGTGGCCAGGGAGTGCAGTGGAGGATGGCCCAGGTGCTTGGGCCCTGCACCTCATGGGAGACCAGGAAAAGCACCTGGCTCCTGGCTCCTGCCATCGGATCAGCGCGGTGCGCCGGCCACAGCGCGCCGGCCGCGGCGGCCATTGGAGGGTGAACCAACGGCAAAAGGAAGACCTTTCTCTCTGTCTCTCTGTCTCTCTCTCACTATCCACTCTGCCTGTCAAAAAAAAAAAAAAAAAAAAAAAAAGAAACTATGCCGTTCTGCAGAATTGTGTTTGAGAGACTCAGCCTACAAGGAATGCAGGTGAGACAGAGCATCTCTGACCTTAACAGAGGCAGTTTGATTGGTCATTCTTTACTTTCCCTTTATATTGCTATAGCAACTTTAAAATGCCTTTTGTTTAAAAACCTGAGGAAATGTATGTGAAAAGTCGTTTTGGCAATCTTTGGTCATCAGTAAATTCACCATCTTAGGTGTGTTATAACTTACTGAACCCGTGGTACTAGGAACTTGATAGAAGTTTGCAGCATTAGACTACAATTTTCGGCTTGCTCAAAACTGAGGGTGTTGGAGCTTACCCAGCATAATTAGAAATGTACCCTCTATTTGAAGCCTTGGCAAGAACAATAATTTAGTATCGTGGCTGTGTGGCACTGGTAGAATGTGTTGTTCAGTCCTGAGTTTGGGCACCTTGTTTGTTTATGACAGAAAACAGCTTTCAGAAACTTCCTGTTGGATAAAATACTCTTTTCACAATCTGGTGGTTTCACTGCTTTTTTTCTGAAGGTTTAATTTTCCCTTCGAGTGCAGGCATGTTCATTTTATCAAAGCTGGCATTTTCTCTTCTTTAAAAATTAAAGTCCTTGAGTATTCTGAAGAAAATTTCGCAACCATTAGGGTATATAAGTGCGTGTCCTGTGAGCATAATTACAAGGATGAAATGCTTTGATTTTGAGTAGTAGTGGACCAACACTTGGTGTGCTAAGCAACATAGTTTTTATTCTATTTTGTTGTTCAAAGGCTGCTTACTACTGCTCCTGATCTTAGATTATCTTAGTCCTTTTTGTCAAATGGATTTAGAGCGCACAGCACCTTTTTATCCACCTTCTCTCTGAAAAGCAGTGGGAGATAGAGCAACTTTTTTAAAGATTTATTTATTTATTTGCGAGGTAGAGTTACAGAGAGAGAGGTTTTCCGTCCAATGGTTCACTCCCCAAATGGTTGCAATGGCCAGAGGTGAACCAATTCAAAAGCTGGAGCCAGGAGCTTCTTTGAGGTCCCCTACATGGTTTCAGGGGCCCAAGAAGTGAGGCTATCTTCTGCTGCTTTTCCAGGCTATAAGCAGAAAGCTAGATTGGAAGAGTAGCATCGGGGGCACGAACCGCACCCATGAGGGATGCTGGCGCTGCCGGAGGGATGCTTTACCTACTTTACCACGGCGTTGGCCCACAGAGCAAATTTTTAAGCCAAGAGCCAGGAGCCCAAGAGCTGGGCCATCCTCCGCTGCTTTCCCAGGCACATTAGCAGGGAGCTGGATTGGAATCCGAGTACCAGAACTCGAACTGCTGCCTATATGGGATGCTGGCACCGCAGGAGTCACCACTACACCACAGTGTTGTGGTGCAGTGGGTTAAGCCATCACCTGTAATGCCAGCATCCCACCCTTGTTTTCTTTCTGTAATCTAGTAGTTGAAAAACAGCCACCACTCCCAATGCATAAGTCCTATAAAAGCAATTTCACTTTATTTGAACACTCTAAGGAGAAAAAGCAGATGAGTATGTATTGTACCTAAAGAGAAAAACTCTGTCAAATTTTAAATCGAATGGTGGAATAAATTCCATGACAAAAGTGAAGCAAACAATTGACCTGTGGCCCCACTGCGCTGGCGCCTGGCTTCACTGCCTACTGGGGACAGACAGCAGGAGCCCAGGAGAAGCCTGGAGCCACACCCCTGCGTGGGCTTGGTCTTTGTTTTTTGATTGGTTGGAGCCTGCAGGTAATCCGACCAGAAATGATGTATGCTATTGAATACCGAGTTTATAAAAGGGGTGCTCAGTGCTGCTGTTTCCCTTTTCTCTTCTTGGTGTCCAGCGCCGTGGAGCTCTTCATTGGAGCATGTGCTAAGCCCTGGCCCTAAGAACAAGGAGGTGAGCAGCCGAGAGCAACACCTACAGGAAGGGCCGGGCTGCCAGTGTCAGAGGAGTGGCAGTAGATTCAACAGGACCCTCAGGTTTGTCCATCCTCACCTGGTGAGTCTTCTTGAAATGTTTGTGCGTATCATATGCCGGTCCTGGACACAGGCAGGGGACACTTGGGCCTTCAGGAGCCAGGGGGAAGGAAGAATAAATTGTATGTTATAAATTGAATACTGTATTTTATATGATAACCTTTTATTATATATTATAAATTTCATATCATATGTTCTAAATAGATTTTAAATTGTATATTGTAAACCGTATATGTGCTCGGAGGTATCACAGACAGTTCCAGGAGGTGTGAGCCTACCTGGCTGAATTCTGATGCCAGGATGGGTGAACCAGCAGGTGCCCGCAGGTGAGTCATCTTCTTATAGGTGGGCAATTAAGATGCCCAGCAACTGTGTTAATTTCCAGGTCTCTTGTTTTATTTTCTGGATTTATAGTTCTACTTAGTGGATAGGAGCTGAGAAAGTGGATCTGGTCATCCAGGAAGGAAGTTCCTGCTCACAGGCTTTGCTTCCTGTTTTTCCTAATTTGCTAAGATAGTTTCTCTCAGTTTGCGTTGAAGGTTCTCCAACACAGCAGTAATAACTTTGACTGCTAAACTCAAAAAGATGGTTGTACATTGTTGTCATCGCCCCACTGAATTCTAATTCTGCCTCTGTGATATCCAGTGTTTCCCTAATTTTATGAAAAAGTTCCTGAGGAATACATTGTTGTATTGCGTTAATGAGTGTGGTTATCTGGGAAGACATATCATGTAAAATTTACATATCCCAGTCATACTATTGCATTAACTAGGAATATGGGGACTCCGTTTATCATCAGAGGATGGCACCGAAATTTTGAGAGGGTAGCATTACTTCCTAAGTATATTTGTTTCAGGTATAAAACTATAAGGTTCTGAATAACTCAATACAGGTTCTTTTTACTTCTAAATTCGATTTTGAAATTCTGAAATCATTCGGATTATGATATTTGTAGACCATTTTTAGGTCTGAGAAGGCAGGGGCATTGTTTCTGGGCAGTATCCACTCTGGTTGCCGTGTAATTGGTTCTAAACCATCGGTTGGTGAATTGAAATCCCTGTTTGTCCTGTGTTTTAAACAACACAAAATTTCAAAATCCGTAGGTATTGTGTTTTGTGGTTTGGTTCTTACAGTATGTGGTGAATTAAGTCTCCCTTCCTTCTGGTTAGCAGTTACTCGTGTTGACATCCCAGGATCATTCCTTGATCCTCATCTTATGAGATGCTGACCAGTGACTACTCCGAAACAGCTCCTTGGTGCACGTCCTCGTGGATGTTCCAGTTTCCTCATTATCCACTCTTGGTGTTCCTGTTAGTGCTGATTGTTCAAATCCAGAAGTTGAAATGACCCCATGTTCAGTCTATGTGTTTGTTCTCACTGGTCTTCTCATCCTAGGCAGCCTTATCTCTGTACCGTGTTTCAGGAAGGTCTTGGCTCTTTCTCTCATCGTTAGCTTGACCTATTTATATTGCCTATGGTTTTCTCGTGTTGGCTATTTTCAAACTTGATTCCTTGATTCCATAATTTGCCCTCACACACAACAAACCAAGAAAAATCTGTTCTTTTGTTTTCTCATGCTCCCAGTCCACAGATGTTCTCTGATAACAATCACCAGGCATCTCAAAGGCTGTCTGGTCCCTACACCCTTCTCAAAGCCACATGAATATGTGATTCTTTTGCTTTTCACTTTTGCGTCTCAGTTCTGTCACCTTTTCCACAAACCTCTGTTCCTGTGACTACCATGAAACTTTAGCATCTCCCACAAAAAGCCTAGGCTAGCAACTACTAGTGCACTACTAATAAGTTAAAATATAGAAACTTTGTGAGGAAATTCCAAAATTAGAGTGGTTTATGCCAAACATCTTAAGATGCTTTTCCTCTGCTTAACTAAAGTCATATCTATGGGGAAAAACTAGGTGAAAAGTTTTCTACAAACAATGCCTTTGTTACCTCTATACAATTGTGTTTGTGAGTTATGTAGGCCTCTATAATTACGTATGGGGAAACTAAAACTGTGACTTGCAGTTCAGTATTGCAAATATTATAAAGCTTTCTACTGAAGTGCTGTAGTGAGAGAACAGGCATGGAGTCCAGGAAATCCTTCAATGAATTGGTATATGTGTAGTTTTCAGAGTGCTGCTTTCAAAGACATTTAAACCTTGTAAACATTTTCATACATATGATGTTAAATTTAAAAGTACTGCCTCAGCAAACACTGAGCTCTATGTGATTGATAACTCCTCCTACACTAATGGATCACCTTGCTTGATTTCCCCACCTGATTACTATGGAAGATGACATGTGAGTGTCAAATGGGGAAAGAAAGGTTTTTCTTAAAGATTTATTTATTTGAAAGGCAGAGCTACAGAGAGGCAGGGGCAGAGAGAGAAAAAGAGAGAGGTCTTCGATCTGCTGGTTCACTCCCCATAGGGCCGCAATGGCTGGAGCTGAGCTGATATGTAGCCAGGAGCCCGGAGCTGCTTCTGGGTCTCTCTGTGGGTGCAGGAGCCCAAGCACTTTGGCCATCTTCCACTTTCCTAGGCTATATCACAGAGCTGGATCAGAAGTGGAGCAGTGGGGACTCAAACCAGTGCTCTTATGAGATGCCGGCACTACAGGCAGAAGCTTTTCCTGCTATGCCGCAGTGCCGTCCCCAAGAGATATTCTTGTAGTAGACTAATGTTCATGGTGTATAGCCCTCTGCTCTGTGCAGGTAGAATTTGAGTAATTCTTGGCAGACCCTAAATTTTTGAGGTACATAGAGATAATATGATAAATGTAATGGGACCCACAGTTTTCTGGTAAAATACTTCATGATATCTACTGGGGTCCTGCCATTTATGAAAATGGGTTCTAAAGCAACCTGATCAGTGAAGACGTTGCCACCTATTGATCCAGTGAAGCAAGTGCAGCGTGAGCACCTCTGACCCTGGCAGAGGCTGCAGCCCCTGGTGACTAAGATGCCGTAGGCCTGTACTGCTACTCATTCCACGGGGAAGGCCCTGCCATACTGCTGTGAGCATCCTGGTTTAATATTTTGGTATTGCCATGTTTTGCTTTGTTCTTCAACTTAAATACATGATATCTCCATTTGGTTCGTTTATGTCCTCTTGCAGTTTTCACAGCTAAATTTCTTTTTTTAATAATTTTTATTTATACAGAGGTGAACAGATATCATGTATTTCATAGACACAGATTGAGGAGTATAGTGATACTTCACCTTTCCCTCCTCTCCCCAGCATGCTGCCCTCCTCCCTCCTTCCTTTCCTGTGATTACAAAATAAGCTGAAAGAATGTCATTGTGAAAACTATAGGAAAGTGTAAATTCTAAAACTTGACAGAACTAACTCCATAAGGTGTAGCTCCTGGTAGGAACTGAAAAATGCAGATTGGGCTGTTTAAAAATTGTCATGCATTTCAATATGGAAACCCTAGGAATTTAGATTGAGTTTAGGTGAGAAACTACCATGGTGCCTCCCCAAAGGTGTGTTCTCAAAACATAATGTGCCCACACCCAACTATTGCTTTGAACCAAGGGCCATTGTGGTCACCAGTGATGGGAAATGGAAGGCATTTTAGGGCAGTGAGCCTGAGGACTGTGACCAAGACCTGTCCCGGTGAGTCAGTGAGAGATCAAACTATGCATGAGCCCCCTGGCTCCAAGCCCCAGCACTTGCCCCATCTTCCTATCAGCCTTCATTTACAAAGTACAGATTCAAGTGAAATCCAGCAAGAATTTGGACAGCAGAGAGCGTACTCTTTTTCGTTGGGTCCAGTTGCCGTGTCACTGGTGACATGCTGATGAAGCAGGCCCTGCCTTTTCAGTTCCATGGTTTAATTGGGCGAATTCTCAACCTGCTTGTAATATGTAACTGTGTTACATGCATATAGGAATGTACACCCATCGGTGGGAGAATACCATATGGTAATTTATAATTCTAATTTCACTTCTCACTTTCCTGGTTTCCTTCAGATATACTAACTTTTATTTTCTATTTCTGAGTTTTCAGTCTGAGGGAGGTGAGGTGACAGTGTAATGTGTTACTTGGATATTGTCTTAAATATTCTCTTGATAGAAATCCTGAATCTTTATTTTCAAGATATAAACCGCCTGAAATTTAGTTTAGTCAAGTTCATGAATGTTTTTCTTAAGATTTATTTATTTGAAAGTCAGAGTTACACAGAGAGAGAAGGAGAGGCGGAGGGAGAGAGAGAGGTCTTTCATCTGCTGGATCACTCCCCAGTTGGCCGCAATGGCCAGAACTCTGCTGATCCGCAGCCAGGAGCCAAGAGGTTCTTCCAAGTCTCCCACGTGGGTGCGAGGGCCCAAGGACTTGGGCCATCCTTTACTGCTTTCCCAGTCCATAGCAGAAAGCTGGATTGGAAGTGGAGCAGCCGGGACTTGAACCGATGCCCATATGGGATGCCGGCACTGCATTTGGTGGCCTCACCTACTACGCCACAGTGCCAGCCAGCCCCAATCATGAATGTTTTAAAACTCATTTCTTTCCCATGAAGCCTACCAAAACCCCACAATATTAACCTAAGTTCCTTAATTTTTATTTGCATTTTAAGTATAGGAACCTATTTTGCATGTTTTATTTTTCCAGCCTTATTACAATACAACCGAGAAACAAAAATTGTATATATTCAAGGCATGCAATGTGTGTTTCGATATGAGTCTGATCTTTACATTGCATTTTCACACAAACTTTTCGACTCTCCTGGTACTTGCCATACACTATGAAAGGGGTAGTACAATGAAGCTACTTAACAAAGTTATCACTCCTATAGCGTTTTTAAAATTTTTAAATTTTATTTATATATGTATTTTCCCAGAAGATTTATTTGAAAGGCAGGGTCCAGCGCCATGGCTCACTTGGTTAATCCTCTGCCTGCAGTGCCGGCATCCCATATGGGTGCCGGGTTCGAGTCCCGGTTGCTCCTCTTCCAGTCCAGCTCTCTGCTGTGGCCCGGGATGGTGGAGGATGGCCCAAGTGCCTGGGCACCTGAACCCACGTGGGAGACCAGGAGGAAGGACCTGACTCCTGGCTTTGGATCAGTGCAGCGCCAGCTCTAGGGGCCATTTGGGGAGTGAACCAACAGAAGAAAGACCTTTCTCTCTGTCTCTCTCTCACTGTATAACTCTACCTGTCAAAAAAAAAAAAAAAAAAAGAAAGGCAGGCAGCAGGGAAAGAGAGTAAGATAGAGTGAGAGAGAGGATGAGGGATATCTCATCTCATGCATTATTTCACTCCTCAAATGTCCTCAGTGGCAGGGCTGGATCCCAGGTCTCCCACTTTGGCACAGTGGCCCAAGCCGTTGGGACATCTTCTAGTGCTTCGCCAGGCACATTAGCAGGGAGGTGAATGGGAAGTGGAGCAGCTGGGACTCGGTCTGGTGCCCATAGGGGATGCTGGCCGTCTAGGTGGAGGCTCAAGCTTTTACACCCCAGCTCCAGCACCATAACCATATATTTGTATCTTGTGACTAACATCTCTTCATTTTTCCTGCTCTCTGACTGTGTTAGTTTGACTTTTGTGTATTCCACATGTAAGTGTGCTCATGTAGTATTTCTTATTTCTGTGTCTTGTTTCACTCATTGTAATGTCCTGTAGTTCCATACTTTTGGATCCATCTCGTGACAAGCAGTAGTATTTCCTTTGTTTTTAAGGTTTGGCGAGGATTCCACTGTGTGTGTATCCCAGTTTTCCTTATGGGTCCATCAACAAAGATTTGGGTTATTTCCATATCGTGGAATTGTGAATGATGCTGAAGTGAATGTGGGGGTGCAGACAGTTCTCTGAGATGGTGGTTTTCTTTTGGATTCATGGCTAATAAAGGTTGTTCCTTTTTTAATTTCATTTGAGGAACTTCCATATTGCTTTTCATAATGGCTGGCACAATTTACATTCCCTCCACTAGTGTGTGTTCTGTTTACTCTACATTGTGCCCGATACTTGTTATCTTTTAACTTTTTAATAGTAGCCATTTAACAGATATAATAACCATTGTCATCTTGATTTGCATTTTGCTGATGATAGCAATGTTCAGAACTTTTTCACATACCCTCAGGGTACATTGTATGTCTTTGTTGGAAAACATTGATTCAGTCCTTTGTCCTTTTTAAATTGTATTCTTTGCTGCTTAGTGGTATGCCTTCCTTGTATTATTCCCTTGATCACACATCCAGTTTGCTAATATTTCCTCCTATCCATTGGTGTGCCTTTTCATTTCACTGATCTTTGCTTTACTAGTTTGTTGGGGTTTCATTTCCTTACATTTGCTTTTGCTCTCTGTGCTTTAGTTGTTAGCACATAAGCAACCACTCTTGAGGCTGATGTCAAGGACTTTTCTACTTTATAAGTTGTAAGTGTTCAGATCTTCTGTATGGACTTTCAGTTCATTTTGAGCTGATTTTAATATGTGGTGTAACAGTGATACAGTTTCAGTTTTGGACATGTGGTTATCCAGGTTGCTTCTGCCTCAGATGTGGGCCTTTACGTCCAGTGACTGCATGTTTGGTAACCCTGGTGGGCCAGGGTCCCCAGTGTCTTCAGTTGGATCCATTAAACCAGATGCTGTGGCTGGAGTTGGGCAGGAGCTTGGCATGTGTAGTGATTTGGGAGTAGGAGACCATGCAGTGATGGGGTCAAGACAGGGGACTGTGGCCTCTTCCTCTGGAAGCCAGGGCTATATGAGGGTGTGTCAGACAGTTTTTTGAAGGGTAGACATTTGGCATGGTGGGAAAGACAATGCTCAGGATACCAGTGGCAGCCAGTGATGGCTTAAGTAGTTGGATTCTTGCTACCACATTGGAGACCATCTTCCAGCTTCAGCCTGGGTCAGATCAGCCCTGAGTATTTTGGACATTTGGGTAATGAACTACTAGATGGGTGGTATCTTCTCTCTCTCTCTCTCTCTCTCTCTCTCTCCTCCCCCCTCCCCCTTATTGTTTCTCCGTGTTTTGCTTTTGAAACCAATTGCAATATTAAAACTAGGTGGAAAAAATGGTTTACGGATGATTATCCCAGTAGCCTTAGATTACTGAGTCATTTCCTAGGATCATGCACGGGGATGTGTGTAGCTCACAGTAATCTGTTATCTTTTATTAGAAAATGAAATAAAGGAGCCCAAGGCTCTGTCCATAAAATAATGCCAAAGATTAATGTAGATTTGATCAGTACAAATTTTATATGAGTATTGAAATGTCACACTAGCCCATAAATATGTACAACTCTTGTGGATGAAATTTAAGGAAAAATACCAACATGTTACTTGGTGTATAAAGTTAAGGGGTTTTAAATGATTAATGTCACAACTAATATTATGGTATTTGAAAATGGTTAATTAATACAAGCAAAAACATAACCTGTAAATAACTGAACTGTTCTTTTCTTGTCATGCTCAGTCGAAGGGCTACCTGGCTGTGTTTTAAGTTGGTGATGGATATTTATTTTAGATTATTTCCTTTAATAAACTAAAATGGTAGTATGTTTTCATGTGTGTATGTGAAATTGAACAGCATCAGAGCAATACAATGAATATGAGATAAGCTTTTTCATATTTGGGATTTTATTGGTTTTTGAGAATCACTACAGAGACATTTTAATTTGTACACTATTCTTAACAAACCAGAAATTAAAAAAGTGAGGGCTTGTCATTCTTTTAAAATCTTTTATTTTTGAAATAGTGTATTTTTAAATTTACCTCATAAGAGCTTTATATTCCATTCAATAAAGAGTTCATCTATTAAGGAAGAATATAGGCAAGGGCAATAAAAGTAATCAAACAAAAAAAGTCCTATCTTTATGATCAGTTATGAACTTAAACTGATCACTTTAACTAGTAAGATGGCATTAAGTGTCAAAGAGATCACAGCACTCTGGCCTCAGAATCAGCCCTTAAGGCATTCGGATTAGGCTGAAGAGCCCATGAGAGTGTTTTTAGGCATGGAAAGCCAAGATACCCTGGCAAAAACAAACAAACAAACAAAATAAACAAACAAAGAAAAAACAACCAAAAACAAAAAACCTAAGCGAAAGATCTCTGGGAGTGAGATCCCAGTGGAAAGAATGGGCCATCAAAGAAGGAGGTACCTTTCTCTGAAGTGAGGAGAGGACTTCCACTTTGACTATGACCTTGTCTAAATAAGATCAGAGTTGGCGAACTCAAAAGGCTTCCATAGCCTTGGCAACTCATGAGAAGAGCCTGGGGTGATTACTGACACCATAAACAAGAGTGTGAATCGTTAAGTCAACAACAGGATTCACTGTGCACTTACTCCCCACGTAGGATCTGTGTCCTTAATGTGTTGTCCAATGTGAATTAATGCTATAACTAGTACTCAAACAGTATTTCACACTTTGTGTTTCTGTGTGGGTGCAAACTGATGAAATCTTTACTTAATATATACTAAATCGATCTCCTGTATATAAAGACAATTGAAAATGAATCTTGATGTGAATGGAATGGAAGAAGGAACGGGAGATGGAAGGGTTGTGGGTGGGAGGGAAGTTATGGGGAGGAAAAAGCCACTGTAATCCAAAAGCTGTACTTTGGAAATTTATATTTATTAAATAAAAGTTACCAAAAAAAGGATCACCTAAATAAGACCAAGCATCTGCTGATAGTAATAGATAGGAAAAAAAAAAAAAAAAGCCGGCTAATCCTCCGCCTAGCGGCGCTGGCACACCGGGTTCTAATCCCGGTCGGGGCGCCGGATTCTGTCCCGGGTGCCCCTCTTCCAGGCCGGCTCTCTGCTGTGGCCAGGGAGTGCAGTGGAGGATGGCTCAGGTGCTTGGGCCCTGCACCCCATGGGAGACCAGGAGCACCTGGCTCCTGCCTTCAGATCAGCGCAGTGCGCCGGCCACAGTGCACCGGCCACGGCGGCCATTGGAAGGTGAACCAATGGCAAAGGAAGACCTTTCTCTCTGTCTTTCTCTCTCTCTCTCACTGTCCACTCTGCCTGTCAAAAAAAAAAAGTAATAGAATTAAAAAGGAGACAATGATCCAACATGGGAAGCAAGCCACACAGCAGACTCCTAGAATGACAACTACCCTAAACAGTGCTCTGGCCTCAGAATCAGCCCTTAAGGCATTCGAATCTGGCTAAAAAGCCCATGAGAGCATTTCAAGCATGGAAAGACAAGAAAGACACTGTGGCAAAAAATCACCCACATGAAAGGTCTCTAAGAGTGAGATCCCAGGGAAAGAAAGGGCCGCCAAAGAGGTCAGTACCTTTCTCTGAAGGGAGGAGGGAACTTCCACTTTGATTATGGCCTTGTCTAAATAATGTTGGAATTTGTGGACTCGAGGCTTCCATAGCCTTGGCAGCTCATGACCAGGAGCCTAGGGTGATCACTGATGTCAAATAGAAGAGTGTCAATTGTTAAATCAACAACAGGTATCACGGTGCACTTGCTCCCCATGTAGGACCTCTGTCCTTAATGTGTTGTACTAGGAGAATTAATGGTAAAACTAGTCTTCAAACAGTACTTTAAAGTTTGTGTGTCTGTGTGGGTGCAGTCTGTTGAAATCTTTACTTAGTATAGAATTGATCTTCTGTATATAAAGATCATTAAAAATGAATCTCAATGGAGAATGGGATGGAAGAGGGGGTAGGAGTTGGGATGGTTTGCGGGTTGGAGGGTGGGTATGGGGGGAAGAACTGCTGTAATCCAAAAGTTGTACTTATGAGATTTATGTTTATTAAATCAAAGGTTTCTATAAAAATGACTACTACACTAATACACAGTAAATTTTAAAATGATCATGAATTATTAAAATTATAGTAGTATATCATCCTTAAGAATTTGTTTGATAAAGATATAAAAGAAAGTTGAACAAAACTATATTTGCAGCAATACTGATATACACAGGCATTAACTTTTTTTCTGTTTTTCTTTTGTTGTTGTTGCCTGATTTCTTTTTTCGTAAAAGAAAATTTTAGCTCTCATTATATAAAGGAGAACATCTAATATTTGTCTTTCTGTATCAGGATAATTTCACTGAGCATGAAGTCCTCCAGTTGCAATGATTTTGATACTAATAACAGGCTTTCAGTTTTTATAGTACTGTAATATTCAGTTCTACATAGATGCATCCAGTTTTGCCAGCACCACTTACTGAATAGATGATACTTTTTTCCATTGTATAGTCTGGGCACTTCCATGAAAAATCAATTGTCTCTACCTGTTTGGATTGATGAATTAATTAATTAAATTCCACTATCATGCTGCCTTGATTGCTATAGCTTTGTAGTTAGTTTTGAAGGCAGGCATTCTGATGCCTCCAAGTTGATTGTTTTTTAAATTTTGCTCAGGATAATTTTGGCTATTCTTGATATTTTGTGATTTCTTAGGGAATTTAGGATTATTTTCTCATTCTGTAAAAAATGTCATTGGTGTCTGATAGGAATTTCATTTATTTTGTAGGTTGCTTTAATTAATACAGGTATTTTAATTATACTAATTCTTCCAATCCGTGAGCAAGTTATATTTTTCCATTTTGGGAGTCCTTGATGATTCATTTCTTCAACATTTTAGAATTATCATTGTAGATATCTTTCACTTATTTGGTTACATTGATTCCTAAATGTTTTCTTTTTGTCTCTATTGTGTATGGGATTACTTTTTAGATTTCATTTTTGGCAAGTTGGCTGCTAGCATATAAAAAGCTACTGCTTTTGTATGTTGATTTTGTAACCTGTAACTTTACTGAATTGGTTTTTCATCTTGAACCATTTTTTGGTGGAGTGTTTAGATTTTTCCATGCGCAACATCATGTATTCTACAATGTTGAATCCAGTTATTGTTAACAGTTGTGTTGAGGAATATTTAATGTCATAAATATAAGAGCATGTCAAAAAGGCTTAAAGTTTATCGGTGGAAAATTCCTCTGTCATTTGCCGTATGGGAAATAGTACCTGGTAGACTTGTGGACTGACGTTGTTAATGGAGTGCATGGGTTCACCCATTGGTTTATCACTGGTTTCTGTGTCCCCCACAGACTCCCAGTGAGACAGTGAGGCTTCTTGAGGTTGTGTGCAGAGTGTTGCTGGCAGCCCCGTATAAGTAACATGGTCTCATGAGATCATTTCAGACATTTGTACCTCCACCTGGGTAATGCAGAGTCTTGTGTGCTGCGGGATGGTGAGTCCGGATGCACCAGATGACTGCTGGCTGCTCCTCACATGCTGCCAAGTACCACCCAGGACATGGTTAAGAAAGTAGATGCCTTGTCTGCAACCGTCTCAGGTGGTGAAGTTCTGTATCTCAGACACCAAGGAAGTCCACACAGATGTATATACACCTTGCTGTGGATGGAGATACAAAGCCTGCCCAAAGACTGGACAGGAACAGATTGAGAAGGGCAACCTTGCTGTGTTCCTGACAGGAAGTAGCCTACAAATCACGGGGCAACAGACTTGGCAGCTGGCAGCTGTCACTGAACCACATCAAGATCCTGTCCAGCTTGTCTGGAAAGCACAAACAGATGGCATCATGTTTGCACAGAGGGTGAACATAAACGTTTTCTACTGCAGTGGGTGTCCAGATCATGTTAAACACCACACTACAGCAGGAGCCTCTGTATTTCAATGGACGTGTACAATTAAGAATAAAAGAGAGCTGTTAGGCATTCTTCAGTGAGTATGTGCAAGCCACCACCCCTGAATGGCAAAGCTGCCCCTAGGACAGTCCCAACCAAGCTACCTTGGCCCCAGTGGAATTATTTATTCACTTACTTAAGCGTTAGTCATTATGTTTCATTGAAAGACAAGAAAACAGATTTCCCACTGGTTGGATCACTCCACTTGAGTGGCAGGGGCCCAAATATCTGAGCCATCCTGTGTTTCCCAGGGTAAGCAGAAGCAGGAACCTGGATGTGAATGCATGACAGGTATTGATCCTAGATACTTTGTGATGGGATGCTGGCACCAAAAATGATGTCTTTAATTGCCATGCCAAATACAATGTATTGATGCCTTTATATACTAATTATTAGAATGGCAGTGTGAGATAGAGAGAGATGCTTCCATCTGTTGGCCTCACCCCCAAAGCCTGCAGACATTATTGAAAGGGCTAGGCCAAAGTCAGAAGCCAAGAACTCCATCCAGTTCTCTCACATTGGTGGAAGAGACCTAAGTAACTGACCCAATGCCTGCTATCCATCAGAGTGTACATTAGCAGGAAACCTGACTGCAGGAAGATTATACTGAAATCCAGGCGCTCTGATATGGGACGTGGGTAACCCAAATGACATCTTAACAACTCTGTCACAGTTCCTTGGCTATTGTTACATTTTAATGATTTTTTATTTGGAAAAAAAATATTAGTGAGGGAACGACATAGAGATATCATCCCAACCACTACCTCACTCTCCAAATGGCTGCAACAGCTACAGATTAGCCAAGGTGAAGCCAGGAGCAGGAACTCCATCTTCTTTTCCAACATGGGTTGCAGAGTCCTGAGATCTTCAGGCATCACCTACTGTCTATCCATGCACCTTAGGAGGAAGCTGGAGTGGAAGCATAGTAGCTGGGGCATGCCCCAGCACTACAATATAAAACGGAAGCATTGTTAGCTGTGCCACAACATCAGCATTCCCATTGTTACTTGTAAAAGCAGTCCCACCACAGGACCGAGCAAAACTTCTGGCCCTGTTGGCGGCAACTTCAGAAGTTTATCAACCTACGCAAACCCTAAGCACCCTGGGAAATACGAAGGCAGACACATAGAGTGTTCACAGCCAGAGTTTGCTTCAGCATCTCTCTGCAGTCCAGTGCTGTGTAATCAGATGTGGTGCGCTCTCTGACTTCCTGTGATACATGTTGGGACCTATTCTGAACATCGTCAACAAAGTCAGTGGCTTCGCAGGCTGCACTGCTGCCTACTGGCTCATTTCAGGCAAGTCTCATGAGTTTCTGGACACCACTGAGGCCCTTCTAGACAGAGAGAAGACCACCAGACATTCAACCATGGTGGGATTCTTGTGCACACTAGCGGTAAGCAATCATCACCAGGCATCTTTGTGGATGACAATCACCATGTATTAGGGTCACATTATAGAGCCTTATGGATCATCAGGCACTAACTCCTACGGCATTGTGATCATTCCCAGTAAAGTGCATCAGTCATTATTCATTGACAGACTATGAAGAGGACATGCCCTTGGGTCGACTGCCATGGTCAGCATCAAGACAGGACCCAACCTCTTCCTATGAGTCCTTGTGTTGCTTCTGCCTACCTCTCAGCTATCATTTCTGTTCCTTGGCATGGACAGCCTAAGACTTCTGTTCTTCACCTAGATCAATCCCAAGTCTTTTGTACTGATGCGGCATGGACACTTAACACACATCCCTATATTGTCAACACCCTAAAATATAACTCAAGAAGGACAAGTGGGGAATCGACATAGCTGTCCATGATAGAGTATAAGTATTCTTTGAAATACATTGAGTCATCTATTAACTCACCCATCAAGCACCTTCTCCAAGCTGGCGGATAGGAATGGAGGCATCCTGCAGGTTACCACCACCTCAAGAAGGTCATGCTTCGCTTTGAATTTGCCTTACTTGATATTATCAGACTGCCCCTGATAATTTTGCCATTATTGCTGTGGCAAGAACTGTATGTGTCTTGTGGAGATTTGGCACCATTTACTTTATTTTGTAAAGATTTTATTTATTTATATGAAAGTCAGAGTTATAGAGAGAGAGGAGGGGCAGAAAGAGAGAATTGACTGGAATGGCCGGATCTGCACCGATCCGAAGCCAGGAGCCAGGAGGTTCCTTAGGTCTCCTCCTTGGGTGCAGGGGCCCAAGGACTTGGGCCATCTTCTACTGCTTTCCCAGGCCATAGCAGAGAGCTGGTTGGGAATTGGAGCAGGGGATCTCAAACTGACGCCCATATGAGATGCTTACGCTGCAGGCCAAGGCATTAATCCGCTATGCCATAGCACCAGCCCCACCGTTTCCTTTTAATTTGAAGGCCAACAATGCACCTTTATGAGACTTCCTGTCGACTGCCTCTGTGGTCCTCCAGGGCTCGTGGTCTGTGTTAACAGGATCTTGTTGGCCTTCAGTTGTCTCCTAGCATCCACCTGTGACACTATGTTGAGGACATTGTTTCAACTGATAATCAAGAGGAGGAGGAAAAATGGGCCTCAATCATCAGCAACTGACTTCTTGACCAAGTGGGTATGGACCTTAGTTCCATATGAGATGAGAGCTTGCAACCTCAAATTTTTGGTCTATATTTTGAACAAGGATTTCAGACAAATTCCTCAACGAATCCACATATATCTGCTTTTCCTCACTGATTCAGTTTCAACCAGGGAAGCCCAGCACATTTTCAGTTTCTGATAACACCAACTTCCTCACCTCTAAAGAACCCTAAGATTCATCTGTCTCACCAGCCACCCACAAGGATGCACCTTGGTCAGGCATACTTCCAAGGAAAAAGCTAAGGATTACTCTATGGCTAGTTTTTGGTTCTGAGGGTCCCATTGGTAAAGGACTTCAAGTTAGCTTTGAGCTTGTAGTGACACTACTATTTGACCTCCCTCAGCATCATGAGCTGGGCCCTGGCCTCCAGCCTCTGAGAATCTCTTGTTAAATGGAAGTGGTATTTTCAGAGGCCAGACAAACCCACACCCTGTGTGTCCTTACGAGGATGTCAGCCTCTGACACTTCGTCTATTTGCAGAACCCCCATCGGTCATCTCACATCAGATACCTCCTTCCAGATACAGGGGTAGCGTCATGTGTCTCAGGGGGCAGAACTGTGATCATCCTACTTGTCGTCAAGCAGTCCACCCTCACTCAAGGCCATCTTGAAATTCACATGTCCACCAATTCTTGGGACAACACCAATTCCTAATGACCTTTGTGTGGCCCCAAACTGGACAGTCCATACCCTTACTTTGGAGTTCCTCCTTTGGTGGGTCACTGTTGATATCTGTGCTACTGGCCTAACCTCACTGAGCAACTCAGCTATTTTGATTGCCAAAATTCTACTGCCTTTTAATGTAGCAAAACTGCACTTTATATTATCTACCTCCTTGCTTTCATCGGGGAGCCTCCCAGGCTTATATGATTTGGGACCTCATAGGCCTATCAACTTGGATTTCAGCTTGTAGCTTTCCTATTGTAGCCAAGTCAGTTGTGGAAGTCCCCCAGAAACGCCTGCTGTACAGACAAAACTGTCATTCCTGCTTCTCGCGTGATTGCATTTGGAGTGGTGATTATTCACATGCTACCTGGCAAGTGGATTTTGTTGACCTGCTGTAGCAAATGGCAGGTGCTTACTGTTATGTAAGCCTACACCAGCCTACTCCTTGCTTCTTTGTTCATGGCTGAAAATGTCATCAGATTCTAAGTATTTCATCCCTGGTGCATTAAACATGGGACCAAAAGTATCTGAAATACTTAGTTCCTGTCCATTTCGTGTATACTAGTGATGGAGTTTTTAGTTCACGTGAAGGTTATTTTTTTTGAAAATTTTGAAATTAACAATACTTGTACGTACATACTTAAGAGCTACTGTGTGACATTTTGGTACATATCTGGAATGTGTCCTGATTAAAAATGGGATGATCAATATTTCCCTTTACTTGTCAGTACTTAGGATTGAAGACTGGAATTTCTTCTGTATGTTCATTCAACACGTATTCAGTTATTGAGAGCTATCCTCTCCATTATTCTGTGTAACATTCGAAAGTTACTCCTTTGATCTACCTCTGATGTGGTACCCATCATCCAAACTCCTTGCATTTTCCCTCCAGCGTCTTACATCCTTTATTAATTATTATGTAGTCAGATTGGTGCATTTTAAAGATTTATTTATTTTTATTTGAAAGGCTGAGCTATAGAGAGAGGGAGAGACAGAGAGATGTTTTCCTTCTGCTCATTCATTACCCAAATGGCTGTAATAACTGCAGCAGAGCAAATTCAAAGCCAGGAGCCAGGATCTTTCTCTGGGTCTCCCAAAGTGGATGTAGGGACCCAAGCACTAGGGCCATGTTCCATTGCTTTCTCAACCCATAACCAGCGAGCTGGTTCAGAAGAGGAGCAGCAGGTGGGTTCCCACATGGGATTCTGGTACCACAGGCAGAGCCTTAACCTACCATGCCACAGCACTGGCCCCCGATTGTTTTAGCTTGTGTTTGTGAGGGAGTGGGTACAGTATTTGTCTTTCTGTGTCTGGATTGTTTTCACTTACTTCCAGTTTCATACATCTTGCTTCAAGTGATAGGGTTTCATTCTTTTCAAGTGGCTGGATAGTATTCCATTCCGTATATATACAACAAACTCTTGACCCCTTCAGCTGATGAACTCTCAGCTCATTTTGTATGCCAAGATACTATTCCCTTTTAGTGAGACAAAAATGCCGTCTACTTTATCTGCATCCCTGCCCTCATAGTGGAGACTGTGGTTCCAAAATGAGTTTGAACTCCTGGGCATATCTGACGTGGGGACATTTTCCTACTGTGGTACCAGAATGAGTTTCTTCTCCCAGGCATATCTGATCTGGGGACATCTTATACCTGTCATTTTGGATTTCTGATTGTGGTTTTCCTATTCCATCCAACTCGGTTGGAAAGCCCCCCAGGGATGTCTGTTTTGCAGACAAAACTTACACCATTCCTTTTTCTCCCTTGGTGGCGTTTGGAGAGGTGATTCCTCTCACATGCCACCTGGCAGGTGGATTTCATTGGTCTACTGTTGCAAGAGGCAAGCGATTATTATTGTTGATGACCACACCAGAGTGCTCCCTGCTTTTTCCTTCATGGCTGAAAATGTGCTTCAAACATGAGACTACAGATACATGAACTACTTAGTTCCTTTCTATGGGGCATGGACCCAGTGTTGGTGGTGCTGGTTCATGGTATGGTTCTGTTTTCTGAAAATTTTGACATTAACAATAATTTCACCTGCTTAAGGGCTACAGTATGATGTCTCGGTGCATATCTGCAATGGGTCCTGATGAAAAATAGGATAATCAACATTTCCCTTTCTTTGTCAATATTTTATGATTGAAGGCTTGGAATTTCTTCTGTGTGTTCATGTAATACATACTAGGTTATTGTGAGCTAGTCTCCTCACTGTGCTGTGTAACAATAGGAACTTATTCCTTTGGTCTAACTCTGATTTTGTGCCCATCATCAAAACTCCCTCCATCCCCCGCAGTGCCTGCCATCCTTTATTACGCATTATGCATTCAGGGTTTTAGCTTGCTTATGTGAAGGGGTGCACACGTTATTTGTCTTTCTGTGCCTGGCTTTTTTCACTTAACACGATATCCTCCAGTTGTATACATTTTGCTGCAAAGGTCAGAATTTCATTTTTAAATGCTTGAATAGTATTCCATTTAGTATGTACACAACAAATTCTTGATCTCTTCATCTGATGATGGATACGTTGGTTGATTCCATATCTTGGCCATTGTTAACAGTGCTGCAGTAATCATGGTGGAGCAGGTATCTCTTCGATACAATGATTTCATATCTTTTTGAGATATACTGAGTATTGAGATCGTTGAGTCATATGGCAGTTCCATTCTTAGTTTTTAGAAATCCCCACGGTGTTTGCTGCAGTGGTTGTACTCATTTAGATTCCCATGCTCAGTATATGAGAGTTCTCCTTTCTCCATATCCTTGCTAGAGTTTTTTACTTTTTCTTTTTGATAGGCATTCTAGCATTATGAGGTGATATCTCTTTGGGGTTTTGATTTGCATTTCTTTTTTTTTTTAAAGAGTTTTTATTTCGTTGAGAGGCAGAGTTAACAGACAAAGAGGGAGGCACACAAAGGTCTTCCATCTGCTGGTTCACTTCCCAGATGGCCGCAATGGCGAGAGCTGAGCCCATCCAAAACCAGGAGCCAGGAGCTTCTCCCAGATCTCCCATGTGGTTGCAGGGACCCAAGCACTTTGGCCATTTTCCACTGCTTTCCAGGCCGTATGCAGAGCGCAGGATCAGAAGAAGAGCATCCAGGACATGAACCAGTGCCCACGTGGGATGATGGCCCTGCAGGCAGAGGCTTCGCCTGCTATGCCACAGTGTGAGCCCCTATTTTCATTTCTCTGATAGCTAGTAATAGTTTTTTTTTTTTTCATCTATTTGTTGGCCATTTGTGTTTTTTCTTTAAAGAGTTGTCTTTTTAGGCCCCTTGTGCCCATTTCTTAACTGCATTAGATGCTTGATTTTGAGTTTGTTGAGTTCCTGATATATTCTGAATATTAATCCTTTGTTGGGTAAGTAGTTTGCAGGTATTTTATCCCTTTCCATTGGTTGGTTGTTCACTCTATTACTGTTTTCTTTGCTGTGCAGAAGCTTCAGTGTTTGATGTAGTCCCATTCATCAAGTTTTAATTTTGCTGCCTGAACTTCTAGGGTTTTTACCAAAAAGTCATTGCCTCTACCTCTTTTAAGAGATATCTCCGGGACCGGTACCATGGCTCACTCGGTTGATCCTCCACCTCCAGTGCCGGCATCCCATATGGGCGCCAGTTTCTAGTCCTGGTTGCTCCTATTCCAGTCCAGCTCTCTGCTGTGGCCCGGGAAGGCAGTGGAGGATGACCCAAGTCCTTGGTTCCTGCACTCACATGGGAGACCAGGAGGAATCACCTGGTTCCTGGTTTCAGAACAGCAGAGCGCCAGCCGTAGTGGGCATTTGGGGGTTGAACCAACGGAAGGAAGATCTTTCTCTCTGTCTGTCTCGCTCACTGTCTAACTCTATCTGTCAAGTACTTTTTTTAAAAAAAAAGAGATGTCTCCCTATGTTTTATTCCAGCCTTTTTGTATTGTCAGGTCTCAGATTTATGTCTTTGATCCATCTGAGTTGATTTTAAGTTTTTCTTTTTCTTTTTAAAGATTTTATTCTATTTATTTGAAATACAGAGTTACAGAGAGAGGTTTTCCATCTGCTGGTTCACTCCCCAGATGGCTGCAATGGCCAGAGCTGCGCTGATCCAGAGCCAGAAGCCCGGAGCTTCTTCCGGGTCCCCCACGTGGGTGCAGGGGCACAAGGACTTGGGCTGTCTTGTGCTATCCCAGGCCATAGCAGAGAGCTGGACTGGAAGAGGAGCAGCTGGGACTCAAACTGGCTCCTATATGGGATGCCGGTGCTGTAGGCAGTGGCTTCACCCATTACACCACAGTGCCAGCCCCTGAGTTGATTTTTATGTGTGGTGAAACATACACATTTAATTTCATTCTTCTGTATATGTATATCCAGTATTGTCAGTACCACTTACTGAAAGGACTATGGGATTCTCATCAAAAGTCAGTTAGCTGTTACATATGTTTGTATTTATGTATTTTTCTCTGTTTTCATTGATCTTGGTATCCATCTTCATTCCGGTTTCATCCTATTTTTTTTTTACTATGCCTTTGTGAAATCAGGCATTGTTAGGCACCCAGCTTTGGATATTGTTTCTTGTATAAGATCACTTTGGCTGCTCTGGGTCTTCTGTAGTTCCATAGGAATGTTAGCATTTCTTTTCTGACTGTATAAAGAATGTCATTGGTATTTTGATAGGATTGAGTCTGTAGATTTCCTAAGGAATATGAACATTTTAATGTTAATTCTTCTAATTGATGAGCAGGGGATGTCTTTCCATTTTCATGTGTCTGATGATTTATTTCATCAGTGCTTTATAAGTTTATTGTGATCTTTCACTTATTTGGTTAAATTCATTACTAACTATGTAATTTTGGTAGCTATTGTAAATTTAGGCTTCTTTTTTCCTGTTTCATACTTTTTATTTTATTTAAAATATACAAATGTCATGTATTTCATATATACAGATTCAGGAAGGTGGTGATACTTTCCATTCCACTCTCCATCCCGCCCGTATTCCCACCCTTCTTCCTCTCCCCTCTCCTATTCCCATTCTTACTTTTTACAAAGATCTTAAACTTACCTTTACAGAGGATCATTATTAGTGTGTAAGAATGCAACTTATTTGCACATTGATTTTGTATCCTGTGACTTATTGGTTTATCACTCCAAACATATTTTTACTGCAGTGTTTTAAGTTTTTCTGTCTAAAATCATGTCTTCTGAACAAAACATATTTTGACTTCCCCCTTCCCAGTTTTCATCCTTTATTTCTTTACTTTACCTGAGTACTCTTTTGAGTACTTGAGATACTATATTGACTAAGAACGGTTTATGTGGAGTTCTTATCTTGTTCCAAAAATCAGGGGAAATGTTTTCAGCTTTTCCCATTCAGTATGATATTGGCTATTTTTTTATCATATAGTTTTGAATTTTGAGCTGTGTTTCCTCTGCACCTTGTTCAGTTTTTTTTTTTTCATGAAGCGATGTTGAATCTTGTGATGGAAGCATTCTCTGCACCCATGGAGATGTTCATTTGTTTTATGTTGTTCATTCTGCTGATGTGATTTCATTGATTTTTATAGATGTTGAACCACACTTGCGTGACTCTGATAAAACCCACTCATCATATTACATGTTGTGTATGTATACATATATGATACCTTTTTGATGTATTGTTGCATTCATCATGTTTCCAAAGCCTCACAGCCTAGAAAGTGTTTGAAATAAGAAAGCTTGAACTCACTACCCATGCTTTTCAATCCCAAAAAGTCCAAAACATTTTCCCAAGGTCACAGAATGACAGACTGTACTAAGGAAAGTAATCAAAACCTAATTCCAGGTCTGGCACTGTGGTGTAGTAGGCTAAGCCTCCACCTGCAGCACGGGCATCCCATGTGAACACCAGTTCATGTCCCAACTACTCCTGGCCAGAATCAGTAAAGTGTCATTAGGTTTGCGTGTTTTGTTTTATTACATGCTGTCTTTCTATGACCTTGGGAAATGTCTTCAACTTTCTGGGATTGAAAAAGCATAGGTAGTGAGTTCAGCATTCTTATTTGAACCACTGTCTAGGCTGTGAGGCTCTGGAAATGTTATGAAGTCTTAGTTTGGTTGTACTCTTTGTGCGACTCTTCAAGTCTAAAATGATTTATTATAAAAAGTTTAGAAGCATAGACTTTTTATGAGTCAACATACACGTGAATGAAACCCTCATGTCATCATATTTTTTTTCTGTGCTCATTTTTAATAAAATACCTATTCTATTTTCACCTTTATCCAGTTGAAGGGGTGGAATGTTCTAAGTTTAGAGCCTATTTATTATAAAAGTCATAACTTTTGTTTGTTCAAACTAGGAAATAATCTTTGTAGCTAACCTCAGGTGACACCAGGTTGGCATTATATTTCTGGTTAAATTATAAGCTCCTTCAATTTCCTGATTAGTAGCGTATTTATAATCAATGGCACGCAGTTGAATGTTTTAGAAGTTTTATCGACTTATTTGAAAGGTGAAGTTACAGAGAGGGAGAAGCAGAAAGAGAAGTTTTCCATCAGCTGGTTCACTCCCTAAATTGCTGCAATGGCCAGGGATGGGCCAGACTGAAGCCAAAAGCCAGGAGCTTCATGTGGGTGTGCCACATGGGTGCAGGGATCCAAGAACTTGTGCACATCTTCTGTCGCCCTCCTAGATGGATTAGCAGTGAGCCGGATCAGAAGTGGAGCAGTCGGGACTCGAACCACCGCCCAGCTGGGATGCCGGCACTCCAGATAGTGGCTTAACTCACTGTATCACAGCTCGAGCGCCACAAAGTCTAATTTGTAATCTTATGCTTATCTGCTAACATCATGCCTTTCTTCAGATAAAGGAAATCCCTGTTTTCACAAGGACGATTACATAAAGAAGTTGACAGGTGTATCTGTTGTCTTCTTTTCTGGATTGTTTGGTCATCTCTGCAATAACTTCCTTTTCCTTCTCAGAAATAAACATCTGAGGAGTTACTGACATGCACATCCCATTTCTTTATATGTTATTGGTTTATTATCATTGGAGGAAGTCTTCCTTGATTTTTCTCATCAATACAGTCCCAGACATTCACCTTAAAATCCACCTCAGCAGTTCTTTGTTCTTTATGGTGAGAGCTTTTGTGTTTAGATAACTAAAATTTGAGGGCTTCCAACGCTGTGGTGTAATAGGTAAAGCCGCTGCCTGCAGTGCTGGCATCCCATGTGGGTGCTGGTTCAAGCCTGGCTGCTCGACTTCCGATCCAGCTCCCTGCTAAGGCCTATGAAAGCAGTAGAAGATGGCCCAAGTCCTTGGGCCCCTGCACCTGTGTGGAAGACCCGGAGGAATCTGCTGGCTCCAGGCTTTGGATCGGCGCAGCTCTGGCTGTTGTGGCCAACTGGGGAATGATCCAGCAGATGGAATACCCCTGCGCGCTCTCTCTCTCTCTCTCTCTCTCTCTGTCTCTGTCTCTGCTTCTCTCTCTGTGTAACTCTGACTTTAAATAAATAAATAAATATTAAAAAATTAACAAAATTTTGAACTATGTTTTACTTTTGCCCAATCATTTTATGGAAAAGTGCTTTGAGAAATCAAAAATAAAATTATCCATGAAAAACTTAATTATTCCTACTAAATTACAGCTATTTTTACTATATTATGTAGCTATGATTGTAATGTTTTAATAGTAAGACATACATTAGAATGTTGCATATTTTTCTTTTCTACAAATTTAGTTATTTCAATTTAATTTACACAGATGGTAATTATCCTGTAGTAGAATGGAGAAAAAGTGTATAGATAAAAGTGCAAACATGTGCAAATTTTCAACTTCAGATATGTAAATAATTTCTTTTTCAAGATTGGTATTTATTTGAGAGAGAAGAGTAACAGAGAGAGGAAGAGACAGAGAAAGTCTTCCATCTTCTCGGTCACTCCCCCAGTGGCTGCAACAGCCAGAGCTGAGCTGATTGGAAGCCAGGTGCCAGGAGCCTCCTTGGGGTCTCCCACATGGGTGCAGGGGCCTAAGCACTTGGGCCATCTTTCAGTGCTTTTCCTGGGCATAGCAGAGAGCTGGATTGGAAGAGGTGCAGCCAGGACATGAACTGCTGCCCATATGGGACGTTGGTCCTGCAGGTGGTGGGTTAGCCCACTACACTACTACACTTGCCCCAGTAATGCCTTTTGTAAGTTAAATGCATCATATTTGTTAGAGAGGTGCTCTTCACGCACACACACTCACTCATTTACACTCAAAAGTTTATAACCAAAAAGTGTTATTTGTATTTGGTGTTTGGAAAATACAGCAAGTATATCTGCAAAGACACTTAAGCAGATCAAGGGTACATGTCGCTCCCCCTCTTCGTGGAGGAACGACACAGGACCCTGCGCTGTTCTTTCGTCTGCTCAGCCCTCCCCGGGTTTGCTGCTGGTTCTTCCCGGGTTGGCTACTATCCCTTCCACCTCCGTGGAAGGGCAGTTCCCCCGGCCACATTCCCCACTTCCGCAGGGGAGCGGCACACCGCCGGCCGGCTCTCTCGGGGGCTGCACAGGTGTTCCCTTAGATGTTCCTCGTGCATGCCGTCTCTCTCCTCCTTTATAGTCCTGCTCTGCCAATCCTAACTCGGCTGCCCACACGCCGAGTACGCTGCTCTCCACCAATCAGGAGCAAGTCCTACAGTTTATTGACTGAACTGGAGGCAGCTGGGTAGAAGCTGTTTTCTTCTCTCCCAGCGCCATATTGTGGGAGAGCAGATGCATAGAATAAGTCTTAATTCCAGTAACTTAGTCCAGTCCGGATTGCTCCCCACAGATCCCCCTTTCTTTTTATTTTTGGCGTTGATACGCGCCTGTCTTCGGTGTTCCGCGGCACACACTCTGCTCTACTTGCTAGAGTTGCCACAGGTTCTTACAAGTCCTATCAATCAGGCAAACCGAATCCGGGTCCTCTCTTCGCCATGTTGTGAGGAGGTTTTTAGGCGCTGATGCGTGCCTGTGTTCGGTGCCCTGCAGCGCATGCTCTGCTCTGCCTGCAGGGGCTTACAAGCCCTAACAATCAGGCAAACCGAATCTAAGCCTCCTAATTGCTGTATTGTGGGGAGGCCTTACTGATGTTAATTCGTGCCTGTCTTCGGTGACCTGCAGCGCATAAGCTGCTAGCCGCCCGCAGGTGCTCATCACCTCACTTAATCAGGCAGACCGAATCCAAGCTCTCACATTGCAGTGTTGTGGGGAGGCCTTTCTATTTCTCTATTTCTCTATCTCCGGGCATTCCTATTTCTCCCATTTTACTTCTATCTTCCAGCATTCCTATTTCTCTCATTTTACTTCTAAACTTCTGTTTCTCTTATCCCTGTGGCTTCCTGGTGCCTCGCCCTGCCGGCAGGCTCCGCCCCGAGGCTGCTTCTCGGCGCTTCGCTGGCTCTGAGCCGCTTCAGCCCGCACCTCTCTCATCTGCGCGGCTCGGCTTTGCGCGCACACTCCGCGGTTACGCACTAGCCCCGCGTTCCCTATCCACTTGAGCCCTGCACACTCTCTCTGCGCGCGGCAGCCTCCGCGAACCACACAGCGTCAGCTCACGTCTCCGCCACTAGTATTCAATCTAAGTTCCCCGGGCTAGCCTGGCGAATTCAACCCAGCTCACGTCTCCGCCCCACGATTTGGCTTCCCGTCCTTTGCTCCCCGGGCTAATCAGACGGATCCCAATCCGGCTTACGTTTCCGCTTCTGGTTTCAACTTTTCGCCCCCTATTCCCGGGCTAACTTGAGAATCCCAAAGTGGCTTTCGTCTCCGCCTTGGCCTGCCCCCCGCGGCTTCAATTTCCCTAACATTTTTCTCTACCCGGTATGTTTCCCCAAGCTTTCCTCCAACAATACTCCTCCTTCATTTCTCCTGGCCTCTCCCCACAGTCTGCATCCGAGTCTGTTTTTTCTAGCTTTCACTTTCGCTTTCGACCTTAGAGATTTCTCCCAGCTTCCCCCCGTAGTCCGTATCTGAGTCTATGCCTAGGCTTTCAATAGCTTCTTCCGGCACCTTTTTCGTCCGGCTTTTCCCTAGGCTGTTTGCTAGTCTCTCTCTCCGATATTTTCCACTTCTTCCCGTTTCTTCCCTCCTAAGTTTCCTATCCGTCCTAGGTTTCCTATCCGAGTCACGGCACCATTATGTCGCTCCCCGTCTTTGTGGAGGAACGACACAGGACCCTGCGCTGTTCTTTCGTCTGCTCGGCCCTCCCCGGGTTTGCTGCTGGTTCTTCCCGGGTTGGCTACTATCCCTTCCACCTCCGTGGAAGGGCAGTTCCCCCTGGCCACATTCCCCACTTCCGCAGGGGAGCGGCACACCGCCGGCCGGCTCTCTCGGGGGCTGCACAGGTGTTCCCTTAGATGTTCCTGGTGCATGCCGTCTCTCTCCTCCTTTATAGTCCTGCTCCGCCAATCCTAACTCGGCTGCCCACACGCCGAGTACGCTGCTCTCCACCAATCAGGAGCAAGTCCTACAGTTTATTGACTGAACTGGAGGCAGCTGGGTAGAAGCTGTTTTCTTCTCTCCCAGCGCCATATTGTGGGAGAGCAGATGCATAGAATAAGTCTTAATTCCAGTAACTTAGTCCAGTCCGGATTGCTCCCCACAGGTACACAAAAATGAGACATTGATTAGGATGACTTTATGGAGAAGGTGATCTGTGTGAATGAGAGCTATCAGAATAAAATCCTCTTCTGCAATTTGGTCAAAGTTTTCTAATTCTTACTTCTATTGCTTAGTCTAATAAGAAGTAAAATTGATAAGGAATAAATGGTCTGCTTCATAGTATTACATACATTTTACTAACACCAGATGTGTTGGAAGTGACCTTCTTAGGAGAAACAAGGTTGAGACTTGTGAACAAATTACGATAATCGTTGAATCTTAAAAGGTACTAATGATTTTGGAAGAGAATTTTGGAAGGAGGAGATAACCACCCATGATGACCTAGTCACACAGATTTATTGTCAGAAGTTGTGAGGCTTTATAAAAACTATAGGATGAACAAAACATCGTTAAGTTTGGTAGTGCTGTTTAGTCCCATTTATAAAGATATGGGAGCAGACGGCAGGGTCGTCACCCAAGCGCCCACTGGAGCCCAGGGCTTAGCCTGTAGAAGGGAAACAGGAGGTTGAGTCTTCACCCACACCCACTGTTGCCCGGACACAGCGTCTGTAGAGACTAAAAGCCTTTGGGAGTTGTGGCTGGCACCCAGTACTAGGACTTCCAGACGAACGCAGACGAGAGTAGAACCACAACTCGAAGTAAAAGTCATTGTGAGAATTTCTGGTTCTGCATCTTAGCTCAGAATTTGGAAGTCTGGTGTTTGGATGGAGATCATGGAGCTTTCAGTGTCGTGGAAGGAGTTCTGGGGGTGTGTTTTGTGGCTGGCAGAAATCCAGGACCCCAGAGCAGCTCAGAGATTCCCAAAGGGAGAGCAAAGTCACTGTGGGAGCCGAGATCTGAGTCATGGCACCAGTGTAAGGCCACCACATAACACACCAAACACCAGAGTAAGGGAAAGAGTGTATTGGGGGAAACCCGACAGACTGGATGGAAGGGACGAAGAAGGAAAAGAGGCAGAAGGAGAGCGTAAGAGAGGGAGACAGAGCTCCAGTTATTTCCGATGCAAAAATCATTACATATTTACTCCAATCCAGAGATGGATGTCAGCAAGCTACAGTTTTCTATAAGGCTTAAGATAACAATGTTGTCCTTGAGTCATGTGATATGTATTCGTATTTTTTACCACAGATAATTTCATAAATTCTCAATACTAGAGCCTAGTGTAAAAAATCACAGAGTATTGTGAAAAAGATCCATGTATTGTTTAGGATGCATACTGTATGTATTTGCAATCATGACAGAGTTAGGGGTCAGATTGCCCAGTAACAGATTTGCAAGTAGCATATTTTTCCATACATACTCCTAACAATTGCTATGTTAAGTCTTACATCAGCCACTAATTTAAGAGAACTGCACTGGATTAAATTATTCCATGCTATCTCATTGAGGGGTTGTGCTTTACTCCTCAGTATTTTTTTATATTCCTCAGGCTTCTCTCCTCATTCATTCATCTGGCTCTGAAGGGTTATTCAGTTTCATCTTGATCAGCAACCATGTGCATTACAAGATATGTTGAGAAATCCTGGGTTTTCTGCATGGTTTTGTTTTGTTTCTGTTACTTCTGATACAGGAGAACAGATATTGTACACAGTCAAATTTCACACTTTCCAAAGCACCAAACTCATCTTGTTTCTGTTTTGTCCCACCTTCAGACAGACTGCAGTAAACAACATCTCCCAAAGCTTCCTGTGCAAAATTGCTGATCCCCACTGTCCCAGCACAACCTGCCTATCTGTTGCTCTCCATTGGATTTATCTGTTGCATTCTCATTGGAGTATCATGTTAGCGTAGCTACTGTAGGTGACTAGCTAGTGTTCCTAGTGCCCCAGTACACTAGGTTCAAGAGATACCCTGACGATGAAAGGCGTCAGATCCTCCCACACTGAGAAGGAGGTGTTCTGTGGATATGAGGTCCTCAGGATCATTGGAAAGGGCAGCTTTGTCGAGGTGAAGCTGGCCCTCCATCTGGAGAGCAGAACCAAGGGGGCTGTGAAGATCATTGCCAGAGGTGGCAGGGATTCTTCTGAGTTCCGCAAGCATGGGTAGAAGCAGAAATTTTGCATTCTCTGCATCACCCTAACATTATAAAGCTGTCACAGGTAGACTACACAGCAGATAGAGCCTGTCTTGAAAAGTATGTGGTAGTGTGCAGCCTCTTTCAGGAAGGAGAAGCATGTTGGTATTCCATTCAGACATTAGCAGCAGTGGAGTACTGCCATATGCAGAACATTGTTCAGAGAGACTTAAAATTGGAAAATCTCCTTCTGGACTATAAAATACCTATTAAGCTAATTGACTGGCTGTAGCCTAAAACTGACTGAAGGCCAACGACTAAAGTCATTGTGTGGGACCCTTGAATATTACGCCCCAGAAGAGTTCCTAGATAAGGAGTTTGATGGGTATAAAGCCGATGTGTGGAGCCTGGGCCTGTACACCATAGCGACAGGGTGGCTGCCCTTTGAAGGGGAGAGCTTTGTGCATCTGAAGGAAGCCATCCTGGCTGGCTCTTAACCTAATCCCCTCCTATATAAGAGGGAACCTTCAGAGATGCTGGATTGGCTAATGACTTTTGACCCTGCTGAGAGGCCCACAGTGGCAGACGCATTGGGCCACAAGTGGCTCAGCATGGAGCAGAAAGGGCCCAAACCAAGTGACATCACACTTTTCAGTCTCTTGAGTTCTCCCGAGAACCAGGAAATCCATGAAGCTGTGGAGCACCTGGTGTCTCAGGAGGGCCTTAAAGAACAGGGCAGTGCTCCTCACACACCCCCCACCCAGGCAGTGCTGGAGAAAATACCAGCCAAAGGCTTACAGCAGAGATGCAGAAAATGAAACTGACATGGGTATCCTAGGTCCTTCCCAAAATGCTGAAAGTCAGAAATACCTGCCAGGCCTTGTCTTCCAGCTGGGCTGTGAGGAGGAGGATGACCGCTTGTCCCCTGCTCTGAGCTGGGGGAAATCCCAGCCAAAGGCTTGCAGTACACAAGGAGGAAACGAAACTGACATGGGGTTCCTAGGCCCTTCCAAAGTTGCTGAAGGTCAGCAATACCTGTCCGTCCTTGTCTTCCAGCTGGGCCGTGAGGAGGAGGACGGCTGCTTGTCCCCAGGAGGGCTTCAGTGGAGCAGCAAGAACTGAGCTCACTAAAGGGGAGCCTCTAGGATCTGCTCAGTATGCTGAGGCTCAAAACTACCTTGTGGAGCTGGGCTTTCAGCTGAGCCATAAAGCAGCCTCCCGACACCCAGTCTGCAAGCCAGTGCCATGTCCCCAGTGCTGCCTGAAGGTGACCCGTCATCAGGGCTAAATGCCTGCCATGGGGCCCACAAGACAGTTCCTCACCTTGGGTGATGAAGATCCACACTTCCTGGCCAGTCCTCAGGTACAAGAACCCCATTACCTCTGTTTCCAGTCTCAACACCAGCAGTAGTGAGGCCCGCAGTTCAGATAGTCCTCAACCTGACATAAGGAGGAGGACCTGCACTCGCGGCCTCAGATACCAAAACCTGTTGTCCTCCATACCCACTCTCAGCACCAGCAGCAGTGAGGCTGACAGGACAGATGGTCCCCAACCTGCTGTGAGGAGGAAGACCTACATTCCCTGGCCAGTCCTCAGGTGCAGCAGCCCTGTGTGCTCCATCTCCAGCTTCACATCAGTAACACTGTGGATCGTTTAGCAGACAGGAGCCATTCCCAGGGAGTGGCAGAGAAAGAGAGCCTCCCAGAAAAGCAGTGGGACGGGGAGGCATGGAATTCACCCGCTATAGCAGCTGTGAGCTCATTTGGTCAGGACAGAGGAACAGAGGAGGGAAGTAGGTACTGTTGGGGGACAACATGGAGCCTCCACAGTTGGTCTGTAGGTGGCTGCCATGGAGATAGGGGTGGGAGCTGGGTGGAGGATGGATATTGGCTGGGTTTGGAAGTCAGGCTAAAGGGACCTAGAATGGGGAACCCTACCATCTGGATGTGCTCTGGCATTGGGTTCATTGATTGACTGGAGAAAAGCGAGGCAGAAGGGTCAGCAGGGCCATAAGAATCATCTGGACAAGGCCTGAGTACTGTGGGTACGGGACTCAAGAGGTTGGTCACCAACAGACACAGCTACCTTGGCTAATGGGGAAATGAGGGCTCCGACTCACAGTAGGGGCCTCTCTGCCATCCCTTTCTGCTTGGGGCCCTCCATAAGAAGATTGTCTTGGATGCACAAGGAGCAGGAGCAGTTGGAAGGTGCAGTCATCCAGGCATATGGCCATCATTCAGCCTGGCAGCAAGAAACCACATCACCAGCATGTACCGAGCATACAATGCGTGCCTGGGCCCAGAAAGCAGGTTCCTCATCCATGTACGTGAAGAGAAGGGCCTCCACTTCATTCTTGCTCTGGCGATAGCTGCAAGAACCAAGGTCATCATGGCCAAGCATCCCCTGGCAGGGTCAAGCTTACCTGAAAGGTCTCTTTTCACCTGAAAAAGACACTGGCTTCATCTGTAAAAACTGATCTCATCTTGGGGGCTGATGTGTCCTGCCAGAGGCCTTGGGGAAGCTCAGGCTTAGGCTTGGGCTCAGCCTTCTGGTACTGGTCCACTGGGCATTGGACCTCAAGAGTACAAGCACGTGCCTATTTTCAGTGACCCCAGGGAGACTCCTAAGCTTGCACTCGGGTTGACTGGGGTGGAAGGGCAGAACGAAGGGGTAACACATTCTGCCCAGAGGTCAGGACCTGGCAGGCCATTGTGCCAGTCCAGGCACTACACCTATGGCAGGCCTTGAGCCTTGCACTCTGAAGATGCGATCCCCCAAGGAAGAAGTACCTTAGGAAGGCAGCCAAAGCCATGAGGACCAACAAGTTATGAAACTGCCTTGATTGCAGCCCAGGGCCCCTTGCAGCCATAAATTCAGTGCATTGGGGAGGTTGGCTGACTGTGAGTCAGGAGATTGCAAAGACCCAGGACTGACTATAGATATGCTCAGCTGTCTCCCTCAAGGGAAGGGTTTGAAAGGGAAGGTCTGCGCACTGGGTTTCTTAAGGAGTGAAATTCAGATTCATGGACTCCCTACTAGAGCAGTGATAAATATGGTGAGATCTGCAGGATCCAGACTCAAGTTTCATGATCCTGGCAAAGTGGATTGATATGTCCCTAGCTAGAGGAACATCCTCCAATGCTGCGAAGCCTATGGGGTTGATGCAGGCCCAGGAGGAAGGCACCACTTCTTACAACTTGTGGCCAGGTCCAGGGAGGCCCCTCGCTTGGATCTCCATTCCTTTTATCTCAGTTTTGCATTAGAGAGTCCCCCCGCCCATGCTTTGATTGCATCTCTGTGACATAAGACCTCCTGACTGGAGTATAGCCTAGGGATCTCATTTGGAACACTTAAGAGTGCCATAGGCAGAATACACCAGAATCACAGGAAATGGGACTTGCCTTCTGGGAAAGAGAGTAAAGAGGGTTTTCCCGGTTTGCTGCTGAGGTCTAACAAGCTCTGAGAGCAACACTGAAGTCCTATTATGACCATCTGACTATCTGCCAATCAAGAGTGAGGCCTTCAGGGAACATAGATGTTTGTTGAGCTTTGGGGTAAAATCTACATATAATAAAATGAAACTCAGATGTACAGTTGGGTGCATTTTTTGTCTACATGAGCAGTGTGTGGAAAGTACAGATGCAAGGGTTTGAACCCACATGGGTGTCTCCTAACCAGCAATGGTTTGAACCCACATTGAAAGTGTTTCCTACCTACCTTACACCTTACACAAAAATCCACTCAACGTGGATTAAAGACCTAAATCTACGACCTGACACCATCAAGTTATTAGAGAACATTGGAGAAACCCTTCAAGATATTGGCACAGGCAAAGAATTTCTGGAAAAGACCTGGGAGGCACAGGCAGTCAAAGCCAAAATCAACTATTGGGATTGCATCAAATTGAGAAGTTTCTGTACTGCAAAAGAAACAGGAGAGTGAAGAGACAACCGACAGAATGGGAAAAAATATTTGCATTTGCAAACTATGCAACAGATAAAGGGTTAATAACCAGGATCTACAAAGAGATCAAGAAACTCCACAAAAACAAAACCAACAACCCACTTAAGAGATGGGCCAAGGACCTCAATAGACATTTTTCAAAAGAGGAAATCCAAATGGCCAACAGGCACATGGAAAAATATTCAAGGTCACTAGCAATCAGGGAAATGCAAATCAAAACCACAATGAGGTTTCACCTCGCCTGGGTTAGAATGGATCACATACAGAAATCTACCAACAACAGATGCTGGCGAGGATGTGGGGAAAAAGGGACACTAACGCACCATTGGTGGGAATGCAAACTGGTCAAGCCACTATGGAAGTCAGTCTGGAGATTCCTCAGAAACCTGAAGATAACCCTATCGTTCGACCCAGCCATCCCAGTCCTTGGGATTTACCCAAAGGAATTTAAATTGGCAGACAAAAAAAGCGGTCTGCATCCTAATGTTTATTGCAGCACAATTCACAATAGCCAAGACCTGGAACCAACCTAAATGCCCATCAACGGTAGACTGGATAAAGAAATTATGGGATATGTACTCTTTAGAATACTATACTGCAGTAAGAAGCAACGAAATCCAGTCATTTGCAACAAAATGGCGGAATCTGGAACACATCATGCTGAGTGAAATAAGCCAGTCCCAAAGGGACAAATACCATATGTTCTCCCTGATTGGTGACAACTGACTGAACACCAAAAAGGAAGCCTGTTGAAGTGAAATGGACACTATGAGAAACGGTGACTTGATCAGCATAGCCCTGACTGTTAATGAACAACTTAATACATTGTCCCTCTTAGTAGTTTTTTTTGTCTGCTCTACTTAATATGACTGGTTTAATTCTGTAATTAATACACAGTTATTCTTAAGTGTTGAAATTTAACTGAAATGTGATCCCTGTTGAACATAAGAGTGGGAATAAGAGGGGGAGGAGATGTATAATTTGGGACATGCTCAGGCTGACTTGCCCCAAATGGTAGAGTTAGAAACATACCAGGGGACTCCAATTCAATCCCATCAAGGTGGCATGTACCAATGCCATCTCACTAGTCCAAGTGATCAATTTCAGTTCACAATTGATCATATGAAAGGACTAAGAGTCAAATGGAGCACATAAACAAGTCTAGTACCTGCTAATACTAACCGATAGAATGAATAAAGGGGAGAGTGATCCAACATGGGAAGCGAGATACTCAGCAGACTCATAGAATGGCGGATGTCCTAAACAGCACTCTGGCCTCAGAATCAGCCCTAAAGGCATTCCGATCTGGCTGAAAAGCCCATGAGAGTATTTCAGGCATGGAGAGCCAAGACACTCTGGCAAAAAAAAAAAAAAATCTAAATGAAAGATCTCTGTGAGTGAGATCCCAGTGGAAAGAACAGGTCTTCAAAGAAGGAGGTACCTTTCTCTGAAGGGAGGAGAGAACCTCCACTTTGACTATGACCTTGTCTAAACAAGATAAGAGTTGGAGAACTCAAGGGGCTTCCATAGCCTTGGAAACTCATGACTGGAGCATGGGGAGATTACTAAGGCCATAAACAAGAGTGTCAATTTGTAAAGTCAACAACAGGAGTCACTCTGCACTTTCTCCTCATGTAGGATCTCTGTCCTTAGCGTGCTGTACATTGAGACTTAATGCTATAACGAGTACTCAAACAGTATATTTCACTCTGTGTTTCTATGGGGGTGCAAACTGTTGAAATATTTACTTAATGTATACTAAACTGATCTGTAAAAAAAAAAAAGATAGAGAAGAAGAAATTATCAATTCCCAACTTGACTCTCACTGGGATTAAACATGACAATAGGTCTGATCTGATTTCATCATCATTTTAAAAAATCATCTATTATTTTTCACTTTATGTTTCTGTGTGGGAGCAAGCTGTTGAAATCTTTACTTAATGTATGCTAAACTGATCTTCTGTATATAAAAAGAATCGAAAATGAATCTTGATGTGAATGGAAGGGGAGAGGGAGTGGGAGAGGGGAGGGTTGCGGGTGGGAGCGATGTTATGGGGGGGAAGCCATTGTAATCCATAAGCTGTACTTTGGAAATTTATATTCATTAAATAAAAGTTAAAAAAAAGAAAGTGTTTCCTAAACACCAGTGGTTTGAACCCACATGGGAGTGTCTCTTAACCACAACAACTGAAGTAGCAGCTCCTTTGCCTTACATGATCTCTGTGTGGCCCTTTGCAGTCAAACTCTTTGAACTCCAGTGGCCGCCGACAACCATTCATTCGTGCGTTCTCCATCTCTATTTGGCCTTTTCCCAGAATGTCCTATGAGTTGAATCTTAGCATGTAGCCTTTAAGGTATGGATTCTTTCTCTTAGAAAAATGCACCTGAAATTCAGCCCGGTCACCACATGACTTCACGGCTTGTTCCTCTTTCTCACTGAATCCTGTTCCTCATTATGGATCTGGTATAGTTTGCATATTCATCCCTCATGAAGATCATCCAGTTTACAGTTTTTAGTGATTGTGAATAAGACAGTGAGCATGGCAAGGGGTTTTTATGTGTGCTTGTTTTCCAGGTCAATTGAATACATAGAGATACACATTTGGAGTCTGATGCTGTGTGTGTACTTTTGTAAGAAACTGCCAGATTATCTTAGAGTTCCTGTTCTGCTTTGAATTCCTTTCTTCAGTAAATGCGTGTTCCTGTTACTCCACATTCCTGTCAACATTTCCTATTAGCAGTTCTGTTTGATTTTACGCAAATAGACTTGCAGTGGTATTTCATCATGCTGTTAACACTCAGTATACTATTTTTGTGTGCTTATTAGAGGTAGTGTCCTATTATATACTGTGCCAGTTGCAGGGTGGAGGGGTCACCTTTTTGCTCATTAAAAATTTTTAGGTTTCATTTATTCATGTGAGAGGTAGAGTTACAGACAGAGAAGGGGAGAGACAGAGAGAAAGATCTTCCATCCATTGATTCACTCCACAAATGGCTGCAATGGCCAGAACTAAGTCGATCCGAAGCCAGGAGCCAGGAGCTTCTTCCAGGTCTCCCACATGGGTGCAGGGGCTCAAGCACTTGGGCCATCTTCTACTGCTTTCCCAGGCCATAGCAGAGAGCTGGATTGGAAGAGGAGCAGCCAGGACACCACTAGTGCCAACTGGGGATGCTGGCACTACAGGCAGAGGCTTAGCCTGCTGAGCTACAGTGCCGGCCCCTCTGGATTAAATTTTAAGTGTTCAGTGTATAATCAGGAACAAGTCCTTCATTAGCTGTATGTTTTGTAAATATTTTCTCCTGATGCTGGCACTGTAGAGTAGCGAGTAAAGCTGCTGCCTGAAGGACGGGCCTCCCGTATGGGCTCCAGTTCGAGTCCAGGCTGCTCCTTTCCTGATCCAGCTCTCTGCTATGGCCTGGGAAAGCAGTAGAAGGTGGCGCAAATCCTTGGGTCCCTGCACCCACGTGGGATACCCCGAGGAAGCTCCTGGCTCCTGGCTTCGGATCAGAGCATCTCCAGCCATTGCAGCCATCTGGGGAGTGAACCAGATGTAACTCCCTGTAACTCCACCTTTCAAATAAAGAATAAATAAAGAAAGAATAAATAAAAAATATACATGTTTCTCCCAGTCCCTAACCATAACCCATTCTGTAGCTTTTTACTTCATTCTCTTTACTATATATTTGGCAGAATAGAAGTGTTGAAGTTCCATTGACCAATTTTTTTTCTGTCATTCTTGGAATATGCTTTTGCATTTTACAAAAACTCAACATGAAATCAAAGTAGATATCCTTCTGTATATTTATGGTTTATGATTTCATAGTTAATTAGATCTGCGGTCCATTTTAAATCAGTTCTGTAGAGGTATGTATTGAGAACTTCGTGCTTTGCTTTGCATAGGGGTGCCAGATTGTTTCAGTATCATTTGTTAAAATGAGTAACCTGGATCCAGTGAGTTCTGTTGGGCTCTTGGTCAAAGATCACTTAAATTGGAGAACCAGTTTCTCCATTTTCTCCCACAGACATATACATCTGTCATTTCTTTAACACAGCCCTGTCTTCCTTACTGTACTTGTATAGTAGAAGAATCTAAAAAGAATAGTTTGAGTTTCTCAGCATATCTCTTCTGCATAAGCATCGTTTTGGCTGTTCTAGACCCTTTGCTTTCTATGTCCATTCCAGAATCAGCTTGGCATTGTCTACTGAAAAGCTTGCTGAGACCTGGACTGGTCTTGGGTTGAATCCACTCGGCAGAGTGGGCAAAGCTGATAGCAGTACTGGGCCTTCTTAACCATGAAACATAGTCCAACTCTGCATTTATTTAGATCTTTTATCTCTGTTATGAGTGTGTGTAATTTTCTGCAAACTGATACCCTAGCATTTTGTTGAATTTATAACTCAGTATGGCCTTTTTAGTGGCACAATGGGAATTGTCATTATTTAAAGCATTTTTGAAAGTTTTTACTTTACGTGTTTAATACTAGCTCCTCTACAGAGAAGCTCCACATTCTGATGGAATATAGTTAGAGACTGGAAGGCAGTTAGGTAGATATGAATACTGATGATATTGTAGACTTCCAGCAATATTTGAAGGGTGGTGATGCTCGTGTTTAACAAACATTTCTAAATTACTAATGCACACTGAGATATCTACAAATGCATTTGGCTTTGTTTTAAGTTATTTTCCACTGGGGGAGTGGCTGTGTGAGGCGGGACGGGAGACTGCTTCAGATACCTGTGGGAACTGTGAGGATGGAATTTTTTGGTTTGGTACACTATTCATTCCTGATTGTTGAGATACATTGGCATAGTCAAAATAAAAAGTAAAAAAGGCAGAAATATGAGATCACAAATAGTAAAATAGGGCATAATTTGGATGGCCCCCACCCTCAATTCATTCCATGCATATCGTAGTCCAACCTGATTTTGCTCCCAGCTAGCTCTTGGTCGGCATCGACCCCTCACTCTGCACTCTGGCCCTTCTCACAACCTCCAGGTGACTGAGATTTCCCATGACCTCATCTCTCCAAGCTCTGCTCTCCAGGCCACCTGTTAAAGTACAAGGATAGGCCGGCACTGTGGCTCACTAGGCTAATCCTTCACCTGCGGCGCCGGCACTCCAGGTTCTAGTCCCGGTTGGGGCACCGGTTCTGTGCCAGTTGCTCCTCTTCCAGTCCAGCTCCCTGCTGTGGCCCGGGAAGGCTGTGGAGGATGGCCCAAGTGCTTGGGCCCTGCACCAGCATGGGAAACCAGGAGGAAGCACCTGGCTCCTGGCTCCGGATCGGTGCAACGCGCCGGCCATAGCAGCCATTTGGGGAGTAAACCAACAGATGGAAGACCTTTCTCTCTGTCTCTCTTTCTCACTGACTAACTTTGCCTGTCAAAAAAAAAAATAGCACAAGGACAGCCTTGTCTCTCTAGGCCTGGCCTCTACCCTCACCTCGGGGGTTTCCATTCTACATCATCCTAACACTCTGAGGCTCCTTCCCACCTGCCTACCCCAGGACCCCTCCTTCGGTCCCTGCACTCTTCCCACGACCACCTCCATGTCACACTCTAGGTCTCTGCTTCCATGCTGGCACCCAGGAGTCCCTTGTCCTGATGTCCAGACAGAAAGTCTCTTCCCCAGATCCACACAGGTCTCCCAGAGCTCCTTGCTTTGGGCAGCATTGCTTTGCTTGCTGCTCTCATTCTCTATTAGTGAATGCCGTGGTCCCAACTGCCCCAGCTTGGGGCTTGGTACCCCATAGCTTCTGAGAACATGATGAATGCTGATCTTTGTGCTAGGAGAGCTTTGGGTATATGGTGTTACCCACATCTTCCAGACCCTTGATCCTTTCCAGGACTCCCACAACTCTCCCAAGACCCCTAACCTCTCTGAGGAGTCCCTTTATCTCCAGGGCACTAGCCTATCCCATAGCCCCTCCAACCCATCTTCCACATATGACTGTAGCCTTGAGGTAGGAGGAATCTGTTCTTGGGCCTGGTGTCTGTGCTGGGCCAAAGTTCACAGAACAACCCATCAGGGAGAGAGGCAGGCTTTCTGTCATGGAGTGTGAGTACCCAGGGCCAGCCAAGTCTGGGAGAGTCTGAAAAGGGGCTGGAGGAGGTTCCAGAGAAAGGAAGGCAAGTCGGTGAGGAGGCCCTAGAACTACTGGCCATCCCTTGGGCTGCACTTTACAACAGGTGGGAGACTTTGGCTGTGACAATGTCTGGCTTGTTAGTGCTACCTGTGTGAGAGCAGGTAGAGGGCCCGTACCTGGTATTTTCCTGGACTCTCGGTCTTTATCTTGTTCATGTCTAGCAGCAGTGTTGACTTCTTCCCCCACACCTGGGCAGTGATCCCCATGTCTGTTTTGTGACACAGCTACAGGAAAGGAGAGGCTTGGGTGAGACAAGGCCCCAGGGATGGAACAGGATGGGGTGGAGAACAGCCTGAGGTGCTTGGAACATGGAAGCCCTGGGCTCCGTGGCGTCTTGGGAGAGGCTGGCTCTGCCTGGACTCTGGCCTCATCACCCACAGTTCTCAGGAGGCGTGGGCTTCATTCCCAGTAGATTCACCCTTTTGGAGCACCAAGATGCCTCCCAACCCTGGACCTAGTGGTGACCCGAATAGTGATATCAGTTTCCCTCCCTAGAAGATGACCCTGCAGTGGATGGACAGGAAGACTTTAGGGTGAGAACACTTACCTCCAGCCATCTGAGAATCAGGCAGCGTACTGCCTTGGAAATAGGCACTGCTTGTACCAACCATGCAGGAAGTTGTCATAAGGGGACCCTCAACCTCCTCCTTAGCTTCTATTACTCTGATATTTGCTCCAGTTCTTCAGCATCTTTAGGCATTTCTAGAGTGCATGAGTCTCGTGGCTGGGAAAGGAGAGGGGATGGTATGAGTCCAGTTGCTGGCCTTTCTGCAGTGGCCCTTGGAGGCAGCATAGGAGCCCTAACATGACTGAACTTAAAGGAGTCAGACCCTGAGGCCCTAGATCTTCTAATTGGGTGAGTGTCTGTTGCCTTGTCTCCAAGGCAGAAAAGGCCAGCAGGACCCTCCTTGTGTGTGTGTGTGGGGGGGGCTGGACTTGCCATCTGCTGCCTTTCCTGGGCAGAAGTCATCACCCTTTGCTAGAGCTTAGTGAGGACTGTTCTGAGAAGGGCTGTGCTGCCCAGGAGTAGGTGGGCTCTGCCCTCAGCAGCTGTTGCCTGAAGTGACCTTGACCTGACGTGACAGGGTCTGGGTGCCTAGCCTGAGAACTGTTTGCTGCTGAGAGCCTTCACCCAGGCGCCCACCCATCCTGGTGCCTCCACATCCCTTAGAGGATGCCCCCTTGTCTACCTGCTTGTCCTATGTGCTTGAAACGCACCGTACCCCTTCCTTGTCGGCCCCAGAATCTGTGACAGTGACCACACAGGCTGTGGCCAATCCTTTCCTCTGTGTCCCGTCAGCTGCTCAGGCAAGATACCTCTCCCTTCCCCTACGTGGCTTGCAATACGTAAGTCATCTGTCAGTAAAGGTGGGTTTTTGATACATTTCCAGAACAATCCCCTGGGGCACTGTTCCAGGTGCTCTGCTGAGCCCACCTCCTAGTCTCTGTGCTTCTGTGCAGTCCTGGGATGATGGTGTGAACAGATTCAAGTCCTGCCTCCTCCACCACAGGTCCTCCTCCCAGCACGGAACCCAGGGCAAGTAGGTCACTGTGAACTGCAAACCCGCTTGTCCTGCTCTCCCTGGGATGGGACCCTGGGCAGCTTCTCAGCCTCTGATGCCACAGCCATGGCTGCTCCTAGGAGCCTTCTACAAGAGGCCTTTAGCCCAACCGTGTGGGACCCAGGGATCTGCTGGACACCTGCCCACAGGTCAGGCAAGGTGCCCCTCACCCCATGGCTACATGCTCTGGAATGTTGCTGAACTGGGCTGGCTCCACCAGCGACAGGGAGGACCTGCAGGCTGCCCCCTGCCCTTGGGAATCCCTGAGCTCTCAGCACCTGCTCTACCACAACTCTGTCCCTACCAGCCCCCTGAGTTGCTTGTGAATCACTCAGCTCTGGCCTAATGCTGACCAGGGTGAGCACTGTGATGGCAGCTGGGGACAAGTTCTCAAACAGGTAAACACTGTCCCACTTCAAGGGATGAGTTTCTGAAAATGACCCCACTCCTGGGACAAAATGCGGACAAAAGACTCGTTGCAAGATCCACAGCCTCCCTAGGGCCAGGCAGCAGCTCACTCCTTCTCTTCCCCAGGCTCCACCTGTGGCCCTCCATGGTGACTCTGCAACCGGGGGTGGGGTGGGGTGGGGGCCTGGTGAGAGGCCATGGACACTCAGGGACTGGTGGAACCAGGGCAGCCCCTTGGGGTTCTGTGAAGCAGATCCCCAACTCGTCGATATGCAGCCTCCAGTTCTGTAACTGCTGACACTCAGCAGTGATGTGTGCTGCTTGCTGGACCAGCAAGACCTCCAGGTCCCACAGCTCCTTGAAGCTGAAAGGCAACACAACCTCAAAGAACCACAGGGAACTGCTCCCCACAGCTCCTTTCCATCAGATCAGAGGAGGTGTCAGCCCCACAGGCAGTGAATGCCTGAAGCCCAGGTCCCAGAATGGTGAACTGTGCAGAGGACAGGGACATGGATAGCCCCACCCCACTTCCCTAGGACGGTCATTCTTCATCCTCCTTTGCCATCCAGCTTTCCTCCCATGACCATCACTGCACCTGTGCAGAAGGCTCCCACCCCACTCCCACCTGTGGGAACCACATGCCCGGTGGGTTCACAGATGGGCTCACCCCACACCTGAATTGAGTGCTCTGCATAGTGCCTGCCCAGACATCCGTGTCCTGACACAGGCTCACACCCAGGGCACACAGGCACCCATGTTCCAGGGTCACTCTGAGGAAGCAGCGACATGACTGTATCCACGCTCAGCACACAATGGGCATCACTGAAGACTCAGCCAGCATCACCCTCAGCAGCAGCTCAGAGAGCCCAGGGCCAAACACCTGGAAGCAAATGTCCTCAAGTCGGCAGGACATGCAGAGCTGGATCCATCGAGCTCTGCCAAACATGCCTCCTGTCTAGAAAATGAACCCCAGGTCCGTCAGTTACTGGACACATGGAAAGAGGGGGTTCTGGGTTACTGGAAACACTGGTGGCCTCTAACTGCCACAGAACATGGAAAGAGAGGGTTCTGGGTAATGGTAGCTTTGTGGAGTTCTACCAGTCCTGTCCCAGTGGTGCCCTCCCAGCTCAGGAGGGACGAGTGTCAGCCTCCTCATCCTCAGAATAAGCACAACCCTATACTGGGGGCTTCTGTGGTCTTTGCAGGGCTGAGGAAAGAGGGAAGAACTGTGGCAAATGTGCCATGACCTAGCTCTGCCACCACCTTCTGTCAGCTGCTCGATAAATCCCAGCCTTCTGCAGGGCTCTCTACCTGTAACCTGTCCTCTTCCTCCAATACACCTCTGTTTTGAACCAAAGTTTTATTATTATTAATTATTATTATTATTGTTTTATTTGCAAATAAGTGCAACGAGAAAAAGGAGGAGAGAGATTTTTCTAACCTCTGGTTTACTCCTCAAATGGCTGCAACAGCTAGGTCTCAGCCAGGCGTTCTGTACTCTTACATGGGTGGCAGGGACTCCAGAACGTGGGTCATCCTCTGCTACCTTCCCAGTCACATTAGCTGGGAGCCGAACTGGAAGAGGAGCAGCCAGGATTCAAACCAGCCCTCCAGTATGGGATGCCCATTTCCCAAGCAGTAGCTTAATCTGCTGTGCCATTGCTACCCCTTGTAACAACTTTCAAAGCCTTGGCATTTTGAATTTCAGTTAGTGCAGTGAGTTCCCTCCACACACCTCACCCAGCTCCCTGAGTTCAGTCTGTGCCCGCCCCTGCAGTAAACAGGACTCCCCAGGCTACAAACTTCTGACACAGGACAGGTCTCAGCCCTGCTGATCCATTCTGTGTCCTCCCACTCTGCTCCTGTCTTGTTCCTCTGTGGTGCCGTCAGCACTGGTCACCAGAGAGTTTTCCCGGGATGACAGAGAAGGGAGCAGATGGCTGAGCATGGCCTTCTTTGTGTCCTGTGTCGGCCCCATCTAATCTGTCTGTGGGAGGAACAGGGCCCCTGCCCTGGGTGCAGGTGAGGGGTTGAGAGATGAAACACTGTGATTTCAGCACCGATACTGGACACACATGCAGGTAATACTGAAGCCAATGCTGACAACAAGGGCTTGGCAAGTGTGGGGGAGGGGCAGGAGTACCCGGGAGAGCTGGGTGCTAGGGAGACCACCAGGGAATGCTAGGGATCCCTGTCACCAGTAGCAGCTCAGGCTCCTCTAATGCCATGCTCCTCCAGATCACCTCTGGCCCCTGCAGAAGTGTGAAGGGCCTGGTGGGTTTCATCCAGCTTTGTGGGCTTGCTCCTGCTGCATTCCAGCAGCCTCTGCTCTTCCCAACAAAGCAGAGCCTGAACTTCACTCCCCTGTGGAGTGAGCATGTGTGTGTGTGTGTGTGTGTGTGTGTGTGTGTGTAAGCATATATGTATGTCCTAGCTGTGTGGGTTCTGCTCCAGCATGAGCATACAAGTCCTTTCACTGTCACCAATGGCATGAGTCTGGCATCAGAGTTGCTGTGGGAAACCATGAGGGAAATGGCACAAAGCCAATAGAATAAGGAAGCCGGTATAAAGCCAAAAATATAAATATTAATATAAATAAAATGAGGACTGTAAATGGTGAGTTGAAGCAGTATAGATTTAAAAAAAAAAAAAGACGGGATATCTGGTTACAGTTATTCTTGAATCAAGCATAAAACCAAGAGTGTAACTTGGTAAATGTATAAATATATCCAAAAGAAAATGTAACACACAAAATAAAAATTAAAAAACAGAATGGTGGGCTAGTATGGGAAAACAGGTTCCTAGCAACAGAACCAGTTTTATTCAGTTTGTGGCAGCCAAAACCAGCCAGTGAACAGTTGTCTAGCATTTATCTTTTTTTAAAGAAGTACCTCAGGCAAATCCATTTTTAATAACTGTGAGTTCCCTTTGTACTAAAAAGGCTTAAATTTACTATTCCTTCATCAATATATCATAAGTGGAGGTGTTCTCTACCTTTTTGAGATTAAAATATCAGATGGAAACTTTTTTCTGTATTAAGGTACGTGATGGCAAAAGTTGTTGATGAAAGAGAAAAAAGACGGAAATTGAAAAACTGGGAATCCATAAGGGAAATGGAATAAAGCTGAAAGGATAAGGAGCCAGCACAAAGCCAAAACCATAGGTAAAATGAGGACTCTCAATGGTGAGTTGAAGCAGTGAAGAATTTTTTTAAAAAAGAAACCTGATATCTGATTATATTATACATAAATAACCATATAACAAAGATTGTCACTTGGAAAATTTATACATACATCCAAAGCAAAATGTAACACACAAAATAAAAAACACAACTGAAATAGTGGACTAGTATGGGAAAAGAGGTTTCTAGCAACAGAACCAGTTTCATCCAGTTTGTGGTAGCCAAAACCTGGCAATGAACTGTCCTCTCGTATTTGTTTTTCTTAAAGAAGTACCTGAGGCAAACCCATTTTCAATAACCCTCTGTACTAAAAAAAGGCTTAAATTTACTATGGCCATGTACGTATTTCATAAGTGGAGCTGTTCTCTGCCTTTTTGAGGTTAAAAGGTCAGGCGTGGGGAACTTTTTCTATATTAAGGTACACTATGGCGAATGTGTTGTGCTGATGAAAGAGAAATAAGAAGTAAATTGAAAAAATGGGAATCCATAAGGGAAATGGCACAAGGCTGAAAAGATAAGGAAGGCAGCATGAAGCTTCCTTCATACTTCATACAAGTAAAATGAGGACTCTCAATGGTGAGTTGAAGCAGTCCAGAAATTTTTAAAAAAGGACCAGATACCAATTACATGAATTCCTAAATAAAGCATAAAGCCAAAAATGGAACTTGATAAATTTATAAAACTATCCAAAATAAAATATAACCTCCAGAAACACAAAATCCAGAATGGTGGATTTTATGGGAAAATTGATTCCTAATAGCAGAGGTGGTTTTATCCAGTTTATGCCAGGCAAAACCAGCCAATGAATAGTCTTCTAGGAATCCTGGTTTGTTTGTTTGTTTTTGACAGGCAGAGCAGACAGTGAGAGAGAGACAGAGAGAAAGGTCTTCCTTTGCCATTGGTTCACCCCACAATGGCTGCTGCGGCTGGTGCACCGTGCTGATCCGAAGCCAGGAGCCAGGTGCTTCTCCTGGTCTCCCATGCGGGTGCAGGGATCTAAGCACTTGGGCCATCCTCCACTGCCTTCCTGGGCCACAGCAGAGAGCTGGACTGGAAGAGGAGCAACCGGGACTAGAACCCGGTGCCCATAAAGGATGCTGGTGCTGAAGCAGAGGATTAACCAAGTGAGCCACAGCGCCGGCCCCTGGACAGCTTTTTTTCTATATTAAGTTTTACTATGGCAGATACGTTGTTGTTCATGAAAAAAAAAACCTAAATAAGTAAATTTTAAAAAACCAGATTCCATGAGCAGAATTTAGTATGTGAACATCAGTACCTAACAACAGAATAGGTTTTGTAAATTTTGTGCCATTCAAAACCAGCCAATAAACAATCCTGTAGCATTCCTGGTTTTTAAAAGAAGTACCTGAGGCAAACCTGTTGTCAATAACTGTGAATTCCTTCTACTTAAAAATCTTCAAATTTACTTTTTCCACATATATTTATCAGAGGTATTATCTGTATTGAGGTGTGCTTATTCCTTCTGAACTGAAAAGGCTTAGTTTACTTTTCCCAAAAATATATATGAGAAGGGGTGCTGTTCTCTTTCTGGGGAATAAGTGTCATTTGTAGTCAGCATTTTTCTAGATTAAGGTATACAATGACAAATGCATTATATTGATGAAAGAAAACTAAATATGGAAATCTGAAACAACAATTTAATTAGGAGAAGCCATACAGTTGAAAGAATAAGGCAGCCAGTGTGAAGCCAAAAATGTAAATAAAATGAGGACTCTGAAATGTGAGTTGAAGCAGTCCAGAAATTTTAAATAAAGAGCTGATATCCAGTCACGTGAATTGTTAAATTAAGCTTAAACCAAGAATGTAACTTGGTAAATTTATAAGAATATCCAAAACAAAATTGAACACAGAAAACAGAAAAAGCAGTGTGGACTAGTATGGGAAAATGGCTCACAGCAACAGAAGTGGATCTATGCAGTTTCTGCCAGCCAAAAACAGCCAATGAACAGTCCTCTAGATTTTCTGATTTTTTTAAAAGTAGTGCCTGAGGCAAACCCATTTACAACCCCTAAATACCTTCTGTCCTAAAAAGGCTTAAATTTTACTTTTTGCATATAGATAGATAGATAGATAGATAGATAGATAGATAATGGATATTATATATATGAAGTATAAGTGCTCTTTGTCTTTTGGGGAATTAATGTCAGATATGGGCAGCTTTTTTCTATATTAAGGTATGCTATGGCAAATGTGTTGTTGTGAAAGAAACAAGTAAGAACTGGTTTTATCCAGTTTGTGCCATCCAAAACCAGCCAACGAACAGTCCTCTAGAATTCCAGTTTTTTAAAAAGAAATACGTGAGGTAAACCCATTTTCAGTAACTGTGAATTAACTTCTGTGATAAAAAAGTCTTAAATTTATTTTTCGCACATACTTATATCAGAAGTGGAGGTATTCTTTGCCTATTTGAGAAAGTTTCAGATGTGGAAAACTTTTTTCTATATTAAGGTACACCATATCAAATATACTGTTGTTGATGAAGGAGATATAAGAAGTAAATTTAAAAAATGAGAATCCATGAGGGAAATGACACAAACCTGAAAGAATAAGGGAACAAGTGTGAAACCAAAAATATAAATAAAATGAGGACTCTAAATGGTTACTGAAAGCAGTCCAGAATTTTTTTAAAAGAGCTGATAAATTACATGAATTCCTAAATCAAGCAAAAAATTAAGAATGTTACTCAGTAAATTTATAAAAATATCCAAAACAAAATCTAACACACAAAATAAAAAGAAAATAGATGCAGACTAGTATGGGAAAATCACTTCCTAGCAACAGTACTGGTTTTATCCAGCTTGTGCTGGCAAAAACTAGCCAATGAACAGTCCTCTAGCATTCCAGTTCATTTAAAAGAATTAATTGAGGCAAACCCATTTTCAATAACTGAATTTCTTCTGAACAAAAAAGGCCTAAACTTACTTTTCCCAAATATGCATATCCGAAGTGGAGATGTTCTCTGTTTTGGGAATAAATGTTCGATGTGGTCAACGTTTTTCTGCATTAAGGTAGACTGTGGCAGCTTTGTTTTGTTAATGAAAGAAAACTAAATAAATAAATTTATAAAACTGTATTCCACGACAGAAATGTCATACAGCCAAAAAATAAGGAAGCCTGCATGAATACAAAATATAAATAAAATGAGTACTCTAAATGGTGACTAGTCCCAATCAGTGAATTTTTAGTAAAAAAGACTGGGTATTCAATTACATATATTATTTCATTGAGCGTAAATCCAAAAATGTAACTCAGCAAATTTATAAAGATATCGAAAATATAAAGTAACACACACACTCACACACATGCAGACACACACACACACACACACACACACAAAAGAATTGTATACTCATATGGGAGAATCGGTTCCTAGCAATAGAACTGGTATTATTCAGTTTGTGCCAGCAAAAGCCAGGCAATGAACAGTCCTCTAGCATTCCAGATTTCTTTTAAAAGAATTAACTGAGGAAAACCCGTTTTTAATAACTTTGAATTCCTTCTGAACTAAGAAGGCTTATATTTACTTTTCGCAAATGTATACATTAGAAGTAGAGGTATTCTCTGTCTTTTTTGGGAATAAAAATTGTAGGCTAGTGTCGCTCCCCCATTCGCTGAGGAACGACACAGGATCCTGTGCTGTTCTTTTGTCTGCTCGGCCCTTCCCGGGTTAGCTGCCGGTCCTTCCCGGGTTGGCTGCCGACCCCTCCACCTCCGTGGAGGGGCGGCACCCCCTGCCACTTTCCCCAGTTCCGTGGAGGAGTGGCACACCGACGGCCGGCTCTCTCGGGGGCTGCTCAGGTGTTCCTTCAGATGTTCCTGGTGCACGTTGTCTCTCTCCTCCTTTATAGTCCTCTTCCACCAATCCCAACTCTGCTACCCACACGCCGAGCACGCTGCTCTCCTCCAATCAGGAGCAGGATCAGCTCCTGCAGTTTATCAGTCAAATTGGCGAGAGGCAGCTGCGTAGAAGTTTACTCCTCCCCAGTGCCATATTGTGGGAGAGCAGATGCATAGAATAAGTCTTAATTCCAGTAAGTTAGTCTAGTTTCAGTTGCTCCCCACAGTTCATCCTTTCTTTTTATTCTTTGGCGTTGATACGTGCCTGCCTTCGGTGCCCCGCGGCACACGCACTGCTCTGCTTGCTGGAGTTGCCCGCAGGTGCTTACAAGCCCTACCAATCAGGCAAACCGAATCCGGGTCCTCTCTTCGCCATGTTGTGAGGAGGTTTTTAGGCGCTGATGTGTGCCTGTGTTCGGTGCCCTGCAGCACATGCTCTGCTCTGCCTGCCCACAGGTGCTTACCGCCTTACTAATCAGGAAGACGGAATCCGAGCCTTCTCATTGCCATATTGTGGGGAGACTTATTTATGTTGATTCGTGCCTATCTTCGGTGACCTGCGGCGCATACTCTGCCTGCAGGTGCTTATCGCCTTACCGAATCCAAGGCAGACCAAATCCAAGCCCTCTCATTGCCATGTTGTGGGGAGGCCTTATTTTTCTCTGTTTCTCTATCTCCGGGCATTCCTATTTCTCTTATTTTACTTCTATCTGCCAGCATTCCTATTTGTCTCATTTTACTTCTATACTTCTGTTTCTCTTATCCCCGCGGCTTCCTGGCGCCCGCCCCGCGGCGGCTTCCTGGCTCTGCGCAGCTTCAGCCTGCACTTCTCTCATCTGTGCAGCTTCCCGGATTCGCGCGCACTCGGCGGTCTCTGCGCCTTTCGCGCCCGCACCACGGCCTCCGCGCCAGCCCCGCGTTCCCCTCTCTACTCGCGCCCTGTGTGCTCTCTCTGCTCGTGCCCCACGCGCTCTCTCTGTGCTCGGCGGCTTCCGCGAATCACGGCCTAGCTCACTTTTCTGCTACCAATTCAGTTTTCAGTCTAAGTTACACGGGCTAACCTGACAAATTCCAACCTAGCTTACGTCTCCGCTTTTCGGTTTGGCTTCCCGTCTTTTGCTCCCCGGGCTGACTTGACGAATTCCAACCTAGCTTACGTCTCCGCTTTTCGGTTTGGCTTCCCGTCTTTTGCTCCCCGGGCTGACTTGACGAATTCCAGCCTAGCTTACGTCTCCACTTCGGCCTACCCCCGCGGCTTCATTTTCCATAGCTTATATCTTTCTCTACCCGGTACTTTTCCTAAGTTTCTTCCAACAATATTTCTCTCATTTCTCCTGGCTTCTCCCCCAGTCTGTATCTGAGTCTGTTTTTTCTAGCTTTCACTTTCACTTTTAATCTTAGATTTCTCCTAGCTTCTTCCCGCAGTCCGTATCCAAGTTTGTTTTTTCTAGCTTTCACTTTCGCTTTCAATCCTAACTTCTTCCGGCACTTTTTCCGTCTGGCTTTTCCCTAAGCTCTTCCCTAGTCTCTCTCTCCGGTATTTTCCCGCTTTTCCCCTCCTAGTTTTCATATCCTAGTCACGGCACCATTATCCCTCCTAGGCTTCATATCTGAGTCACGGCACCATTATGACGCTCCCCCTCTTCATGGAGGAACGACACTGGACCCTGTGCTGTTCTTTTGTCTGCTCGGCCCTTCCCGGGTTTGCTGCTGGTCCTTCCCGGGTTGGCTGCCGACCCCTCCACCTCCGTGGAGGGGTGGCACCCCCTGCCACTTTCCCTGCTTCCGTGGAGGTGTGGCACACCGATGGCCGGCTCTCTCGGGGGCTGCTCAGGTGTTCCTTCAGATGTTCCTGGTGCATGTTGTCTCTCTCCTCCTTTATAGTCCTCTTCCATCAATCCCAACTCTGCTACCCACACGCCGAGCACGCTGCTCTCCCCCAATCAGGAGCAGGATCAGCTCCTGCAGCTTATCAGTGAAACTGATGGGCAGCTGCATAGTTGTTTGCTCCTCTCAGCGCCATAACTGTGGGAGAGCAGATGCATAGAATAAGTCTTAATTCCAGTAACTTGGTCTAGTCTCAGTTGCTCCCCACAGGCTAGAATGGGAAAATCTGTTCCTGGCATCAGAAGTGGTTTTATCCAGTTTGTACCAGAAAAACACCAGCCCATGTACAGTCCTCTAGCGCCCCTTTTCTTTTAAAGGAAGTAAGTGAGGGAAACCCATTTTTAATACTGAAAATTTCTTCTGAATTAAAATGATTTAAATCTACTTTTTCCATATATATTTACACACACACACACACATCAGACGTGGAGGTATTCTGTGCCATATTGAGAATAAAATCACAGATGTGGGTGGTTCTTTTCTATATTAAGGTATACTGCAGCAACTGTGTTGTTGAGCAAGAGAGAATTAAAGAATTAAATTTAAAAAACTGGAATCCACGGGGGAAATGGCATATAGCTGAAAACATAGGGGATCCACTGGATGCAAAAATATAAATAAAGTGAGGACTCTAAATGGTGACTAGAAGCAGTTAAGAATTTTTTATAAAAGACTGTATATTCAAATACATTAATTCCTCCATCAAGCAAAAAACAAAAAATATACCTTGATAAATTGATAAAAACATACAAAATAAAATGTAACACACACACAAAATTGGAGACTTGTATTGAAACTTGGTTCCTAGCAACAGAACTGGTTTTATCCAGTTTGTGTGGGCAAAAACCAGCTGATACAAAGTCCTCTAGCATTTCTGTTTTTTCTTAAAATAAGTGCTTAAGGCAACCACATTTTCAATAACTGTGAATTCATTCTGAACTGAAAAGGCTTAAATTTATTTTTCACATATATATATTATATATATATATATGAGAGAAGTCAACGTGTTATCTGTCTCTTTGGGGAATAAATGTCAGATGTTGTCAGCATTTTTCTGCTTCAAGATGTACAATAGTAAAAGTGCTTTGTGGATTAACGAAAGCTAAATACATAAATTTAAAACACTGGAAACCATGAGGTAATTGTCATATACCAAAAAAAAAATGGAGCCAGCATGGAGACCAAATACAAATAAAATGAAGACTCTAAATAGTGACTAGAAGCAGTGAAGTAATTTAAAACAGAACAAAAACACCAGATATTCAATTACATGAATTCTTCTACCAAGCATAAACCAAAAATGTAACTCGGTAAATTTATAAATATATCAAAAATAGGCTGGTGCTGTGGCTCAATAGGTTAATCCTCCGCCTGTGGCGCTGGGGTGCCAGATTCTGTCCCAGTTGCTCCTCTTCCAGTGCAGCTCTCTGCTATGGCCCAGGAAGGCAGTGGAGGATGGCCCAAGTGCTTGGGCCCTGCACCCATGTGGGAGACCAGGAGAAGCACCTGGCTCCTGGCTTCAGATCAGCGCGGTGCACCGGCCGCAGTGTGCCAGCTGCAGCAGCCATTGAGGGGTGAACCAACGGAAAGGAAAACCTTTCTCTCTGTCTCTGTCCACTCTGCCTGTCCAAAAAAAAATATATATATATATCAAAAATAAAATGTAACACAGAAAATAAATTAAAAACCCCAAATGTGGAATAATATGGGAAAAGCAGTTTCTGTCAAGAGAACTGGTTTTATCCTGCTTTGTGCCACAAAATCCAGGTAGTGACCAGTTCTCTTGCATTCCTGTTTTTTTAAAAGGCAGTATCTAAGGCAAATTCATTTACAGTAACTGTGAATTCCTTCTAAACTAGGAAGGCTTAAGTTTTGTTTTCCCAAATATATATATATATATATATATATATATATATCACAATATATCATAATATGTAGTATATCATACCAGTACATTGAATCATAAGCATGATATAATTATTCCAATGGATGCAAAAAACCATTCAATGAAATTCAACACCCATTCCTGTTTCATAAAAAAAGAAACATAGTTCAATATAATAAAGGTTATATATGACAACTCTCAGTCACTGTCCTATTGAACGAGGGAAAATCAAATGCATTTCCTCTAAGATCTGGAACCACACTAGGATATATATTTATTGTTGCTGCTCTTATTCAATACAGTATTGGAATTTTTAGCCAGAGCCTTTAGGAAAGAGAAAGAAAGAGTACAAATAGAAAGGAGAAGCTCAAGCTATTCCTTCTCAGATGATATGCTTCTGTATGATGAGAAACCTAAAGACTCCTCAAAAACACATTAGAACTGACAAATTCTGTAAAGTCACAGGATACAATCAACACACAAAACAAGTTACATTTTTATACACCAATAATTAACTCCTTGTGGAAAGAATGATAAAAACAATCCCATTCAGGAGAACTACCAAAAAATGCCTGGGAGCAAATTAAACCTGGTAAGTGAACGGCCTCTGCAATGCACATTACAAAAAACCAAAGAAAGAAATTGAAAAAGACACAGAAAATGCAAAGACTGCTCATATTCATGGATTGTAAAAAGTAATTTAAAACTTTCCATATTACCCAAAGTAATTTACAGGGTCAGTGCTTCCTCATGAAAATATTTATGACATTTTTCACAATTGTGTTAAAAACAATACTAAAATTCACGTCTAAGCACAATAGATTCAGCAAAGGCAGAACAAACTTGAACAAAAAGAACAAAGCTGGAGGAATCACAATACAAGATTTCAAGGTATACTCCAGGACTATTGTAAACAACACAGCATAGTGCTAGCATAAAAACAGACACAAAGATGAATAGCATAGGATAGAACAGGAGATTCCAGAAACTAATCCATGTATCTACTAATAATTGAACTTTGACAAAAGTGCTCAAAGCACGTATACTCTTTCTTCAATAAATGGTGCTGGGGAAACTGAATCCCCTTACACAGAGGATTAAGATTGACCCCTACTTTTTATCCTATACAGAAATCCACTTTAAATGGATTATGTATCTAAATGTAAGGCCTGAAGCTATTCAACTACTACAACAAATAACAGGGGACATAGGTCAAACCAGTAAGAAAGACTATTGGCTATATAAACATGTATATATTTATTATATATATTATAGTTATTGCCAAATAAATAAATGAATGAATAACAAATGCTGGTGAGGATGCAGAGGAAAGAGAAGAAATGCAAGTTAGTGTAGCCAATAGGAAAAAGAGTTGAGTTCCTCCAAAAAAAATCTTTCTTACTATAGAAGGAATTCACTGTTATTGAAAATTGGTTTGCTTCAGGTAGCTCTTTTAAGCGAACATTAATGCTACAGGACTTTTTACTGGCACGTTTTTGCTGGCACATACTTGATAAAAAAAATTCTGTTGCTAGGAACTGATTTTCCCAAACTAGTTCACAATTCTAGTTTTTTTTCCATGTATGTTACATTTTATTTTGTATATATTTATAAATTTACCAAATTACCTTTTTGGTTTTATGCTTGATAGAGGAATTCATGTAATTGAATATTCAGATTTTTTGTTAACTTTTTAGTCACCATTTTGACTCCTAATTTTATGTATATTTTTGGCTTCTCGCTGACTCTGTTATTTTTTGCACTGTGTACCAATACACTCGTGGATTCCTGTTTTTTAAATGTATGTATTTAGTTTTCATTCACCAACAACTACATTTTTGCCATAGTACAACTTAATATAGAAAAAAAGTGACTCCATCTGGCATTTATTCCCAAAAAAGAAAGAAAATACCTCAATTTCTGTTCTGTACATTTGGGAAAAGTAAAATTTAAGCCTTTTTTAGTACTGAATGAATTCACAGTTATTGAAAATTTATTTTTCTCTGGAAGGTCTTTCAAATACACACCAATGCTAGAGGACTGGTCATTGGCTGGTTTTGCTGGCACAAACTGGATAAAACCAGTGTTGTTGTTAGGAACTGAATAGTCCAAACTAGTGCACAATTCAGTTCAGTTTTGTGTTTGTGTGTGTTATTTTATCTTGGATATTTTTATAAATTAACCAAGCTACTTTTTTGGTTTTATGCTTGATGTAGGAATTCATATAATTGAATATTCTGTGTTTTTTTTAATTTGTAGGCCAATTCTAGTCAGCATTTTGAGTCCTAATTTTATTTATAATAAGTTATACCTGGAGGGGGCCGCCCTCTCACCTGTCACGCGCCACACGTTCATGGGGAACCTGGCGCTAAACCATTCGTAGACGACCTGCTTCCGGGTCGGGGTTTCATACGTAGCAGAGCAGCTCCCTTGCTGCGATCTATTGAAAGTCAGCCCTCGACACAAGGGTTTGTAAACAAAAAAAAAAGGAAAAAAATAATAAGTTATAGCTGGAACACAGTTTTTTTGTGTTTCTTTTTTTATGAGATTAAGGCAAGGTGTTAGGAGATGGAACACCAATGTGGTTGCTTGAAGCTTGGGGATTGTGTTGGGCCTATGAAAGGAGACTTGAGCAGTCAATGATAATGCTTGTTAGATTCTAACTCTGTTCATTTTCCTGAAGACATTAACTTGGTTGTTCAAAAACAACTCTTAGATTGTGAATAAGTTAACTATAAAACAGTAAATATGCTTACTGGCACTCTAATTTGATCACCAGACATGAGAAAGTATTATAAAACCTGATTTTCATGAGGGGCTCATGCATCTAGTGAAGAACAGCAAAAACTGAAAATAACAAGACAGGGAGAAAGAAAAGATGGAAAAGCAAAATAAAAATTAAAAACTCATCCACTAAATTGTGCTAAAAAATTTGTCTCAAAATATGTAAATGTCATTGGAACATTTATAAATGAATGCAAGATGAAATATACAAAAAACTCTTCCAGATAATGTAATATAAGGATAATTGGGATTTTCCAATAGATTAATGAAGATGTCATATTTACTAAAATGCTCCACAATAAAGAAAAATAAAATTAGAAATAAAATGAACAGATCAATTACAGATCTTTGAAATAAGAAGCATAGCCACAAAACTTCAAAACTCAATAAAGAAGGTAATTTTCAGTTCTCAGATTAAAGAAAATTGTATCTTAGAAGAGCTCATGAGAGGCTTGCACTTGTTTGCATTCCAGCTGCTCCACTTCCCATGCAGCTCCCTGCTGATGCTCCTGGGAAAGCAGCAGAAGTTCCTGGGCCCCTGAACTCATGTGAGAGACCAAAAAGAAGCTCCAGGCTGCTGGCTTCAGCCTGGCCCAGCCCTCCTGTTGTGGCCATTTGAGGAGTGAACCAGTGAATGGAATATGCTTGTTTTCTCCCTCCCTCCCTCCCTCCTTCCTTCCTTCCCTCTCTCTCTCTCTGCAGCTCTCCAGTTCCCTCTCTCTCTGTAACTCTACCCTTCCAATATATAAATAAAAGTTTAAAAAGGCTAGTATCCTGTTCAGTGAGGATGGTTTGGGGTTAAAAAAAAAATGAAAAGATGGGCTCATGAAGGAGTCCACCAGGTTTTAATACTCACAGATAGTACTTTGAAAGGAACATTTTAGAGACTTGAATAATATAATGGGAGCTGTATTTAGCTATAGTTAAGGTTACTGAGTGAAAGAATGGGTAAAATGGGGGAAAAAGAATAAACAAAAATATTTCAGCATTGTTGATAAGCTAAGCCTTAAATAGCAGAAAACATGCATTCTATTTAGTGAGTACAATAAATAAAAGTCAGTGTATGCATAGAGAAGTCAAAGAAATTTTCACAATTCAAGATGATTATTTAAATGAAGAAATATGCTTTGTTTGAGGAGCAGCATAGGATAAATAAAAAATTATTCCACAATCTATGGAAATTCTCAACATCCTTATCTTTGCTTGTTGTCCTTCTTCCATGCTCACCATTTCACTGTGGAATTCCTATTAGATCAAACCCATATCAATCCACCTATCTTCCATATCTTTGAACTACTATTTCAGAATGTTTTTTCTTTTTCTCTGTTTACCGTGTTTTTGATTTTTTATAATATTCTGTGTATTTATGCTATAACTGACACTAGTTGAAATTTTATTATGTTTAATAATTTTATCTTTTCAAACATTTACAAGTTGATATTACATAGATGTTCATATATATATATAAAATAAATCTCTCTTTGTCTCTCTCTCTCTCTCTCTCACAAACACACACACACACACACACACACACAGGTTAAAAAGGAATAATGGAAAACATGTTGCAGGCAAAGAGAAACTGATAGTAGCGAACTTGATGACATTCCATAGCAGCAAACTTGATGACATTCCATAGCATGTATAAGCATAAAGAAGACACTCTATAATGATAATGAAAGTAATTCAAAACTTATTCTCTATAAAAATATAAAATTCTGAAATATATATTAACCTCTTTTATCTGAATAAAAGTATCTATAAAACCTATAGAAACTCTATGCATAAAGTCTGAAAAGTTGGCCGGCGCCGCGGCTCACTAGGCTAATCCTCCACGTAGCGGCGCCGGCACACCGGGTTCTAGTCCCGGTCGGGGCGCCGGATTCTGTCCCGGTTGCCCCTCTTCCAGGCCAGCTCTCTGCTGTGGCCAGGGAGTGCAGTGGAGGATGGCCCAGGTGCTTGGGCCCTGCACCCCATGGGAGACCAGGAAAAGCACCTGGCTCCTGGCTCCTGCCATCGGATCAGCGCGGTGCGCCGGCTGCAGCGCGCCGGCCGTGGCTGCCGTTGGAGGGTGAACCAACGGCAAAGGAAGACCTTTCTCTCTGTCTCTCTCTCTCACTGTCCACTCTGCCTGTCAAAAAAAATAAAATAAAAAATAAAGTCTGAAATGTTCAGTGCTTTCCCCCCTTAGTTGTAAAATAAGTCTAACATGGTCCCCCAGCACAGCGTCTATTTAATGGTCACTCAAAAACTTCCCAGTAGTAGGTAAAAAAGAAGTAACGATATATGCATTAAATAATGAAAGTGTCATTATTCACATTGCAATTTAGAAACTTGTAAAACTCATACTAATGTAACAGATTAACTGAAATCAGTTGAATTAACAAAATCTTTGACTTATGGTTAATATACAAAATTAAGAATATGCATGCAATTGCATCTGTAGATTGGAAATTTTATAAAGGTTATAAATCTTTCCAAATTGATCTATACTTTCAATGGAATTCAAATTATAATTTCAGCAGAATATTTGATGGGTAGAAATTAATAATCTTGTTACCAAAAGGTAACAAATGACAATGATAGTCAAAGGAACCCAGGATCGGATAAAGGTTTCCCTAGGATGAGGACAACTGTTCCTGGAGAGTAAGGCCAGAACATGGAATCAAGGAAGCATCCCTGCATACCAGGGATAAATCCCACTTGGTCTGGGTGGATGATCTTTCTGATGTGTTGCTGCATTCTATTGGCGAGAATTTTATTGAGGATTTTTGCATCTATGTTCATCAGGGATATTGGTCTGTAATTCTCTTTCAGTGCTGCATCTTTTTCTGGCTTAGGAATTAAGGTGATCCTGGCGTCATAGAAAGAATTTGGGAGGATTCCCTCTTTTTCAGTTGTGCTGAATAGTTTGAGAAGAATTGGAGTCAGTTCTTCTTTAAATGTCTGGTAGAATTCAGCAGTGAATCCATCTGGTCCTGGGCTTTTCTTTGTTGGGAGGGCCTTTATTACTGTTTCAATTTCTGTCTCAGTTATGGGTCTGTTTAGGTTTTCGATGTCTTCCTGGTTCAGTTTAGGTAGGTTGCATGTGTCCAGGAATCTATCCATTTCTGATAGATTTCCCTGTTTACTGGCATGCAAGTCCTTGTGGTAATTTCTGATGATTCTTTTTATTTCTGTGGTGTCTGTTGTTACATTTCCTTTTTCATCTCTGATTTTATTGATTTGGCTCTTTTCTCTTCTTTTTTTAGTTAGTTGGGCCAATGGGGTGTCAATTTTGTTTATTTTTTCAAAAGACCAGGGTCCAGAGGGCAGAGGCAGATAGAATCTGGGCTCCAGCAGGGAGCTAGCTGCTCTCAGCAGAAAGGGCCCTGTAGTTCATACCCATTCCATTTGCAAAGTCTTCCCTCCAAATCCTCAGAGGTTTGGCTGCAGGAATCACCTCTCCTCCCTTGGATGCTTGATTCCTTTAATAAAGTGATGTTGCATTTTGCATATAACCCACAGCCCTCCCACATATCTTAAATCAGCCCTAGATTACTTAGCATACCTAATACAGTACAAAAGGTATGTAAATAGTGTTACACTGTATTGTTTAGAGAATGATGACCAAAAAAATGGTCTGTACATATCCAACATAGATACAGTCATTTTTATTCTAGAGCCAGAGAAACTGAAACAGAGCCCAAACCAGAGACAGAGAGGCCCCAACCTCTGATTCACTCTCCTGTGCCCACCGTAGCCCGGGCTGGGCCAGAACCAGAGCCAAGAATTCAATCTAAGTCTCTCACATGGATGGCACAGGTATAACTACCATTATAACATTATAACTGCCATTAGCTACCACCTCCCAGGGTGTGCATTGGCTAGAGGCCAAAATTGGGAGCCAGAGCTTGGAATTGAAACCAGGCATTTCAACATGGCACACAGGCCTCTTAACTGATGGACCAAAGACCCATCCCTTTCTGAGTATTTTTGGCTCACGGTTGCCTGAATCTGCAGGGGCAGAACACACAGATGTTCAGGGCTGTGTTCACCTTCTAATCTTTCCAGGTGGGACTGTACATGATGCATCCAAACCACATTCACAAGGACCAAATAATTAAAATCCTCAATGATTAAAAACTGTAGGTCAAATAGTTTCAAAACAACTAGTGAGTTCTCAGTTTAGACTGTGAGGTTATGCTTGTTTAGGACACAGGACAGAATCACAGATTCTTAAAAATGAAAATAGCCCTGGAAATCATATCAGAGTCATTACACAATACAACTCCAAGGTACAGATTCACATCAAATTTTATATACGTAATACCTGTGGTATATGCAGTATTGCCTAGATCATGTAGTCATCCCATAAATCGTATACAACAGAACCATCTGTAGACATGCACAGAGGTCCCACTTTACACAGCCTTTGTGAATCTAAATATCTGAAACTGAGACCCAAGAATCTATATTAATGTAATTTCCCTAGGATACCTAAAGGCACAGCCAGGTTTAGACCAGTTTTTGTCAACTGATAAAGCTAGAATAGTAATAATGAAAAGAATGGTAAAATAATTATAGCCATTATTGGTGTTTATCGCCCAATACTGTTATTAGTTAACATGCATTGTCTTAATTTAATTTTGAGAGATATTATTCATAGTGTTATCCACTTATCACAGACATAGAAAGAGAGGGAGTTGGAATAACCCTCTAAAGTTACCCACCTAGAGCTGGCCAGGGCAGATCTGCTCAAGCTCCAGCATGCTACAACATAGCTGTGAAGAACACACCAAGTTATACAGAAGCAAAATGTTCACTTCTGCTACAGAGCCAATAATCATATCACTGATTTTCTTTATTTTATTTTATTTTTTAATTTATTTGACAGGTAGAGTTATAAACAGTGAGAGAGACAGAAAGGTCTTCCTTCCATTGGTTCACTCCACAAATGGCCGCTACAGCTGGCACTGTGCCGATCCAAAGCCAGGAGCCTGGTGCTTCCTCCCGGTCTCCCATGTGGGTGCAGGGGCCCAAGCACTTGGGCCATCCTCCACTGCCCTCCTGGGCCACAGCAGAGAGCTGGACTAGAAGAGGAGCAACCAGGACTAGAACCCGGTGCCCATATGGGTGCCAGTGTCACAGGCAGGAGATTAACCAAGTGAGCCATGGCGCCAGCCCCAGATCACTGGTTTTTTTTTTTTAATGTGTAAAGCATCTGCCATCAGTCCTTGGGAAAACATTTTTCATTCATTTCACTGAAATAAGTGTGCCAGGAGCAAGAGACAAGTGGGAGAGCCATATGTATTTTCCTCCAAGAAGTGCCCTTGGAGGTGGTCACCTGAAGTGTGGATGCGCCTGACTATAGCCTCTCAGCCAGGGCTCTCTCAGACTAGCACACTTCATCTCCAACAGACCCAAAAAGTGGATTCCTTTATGTCCAGTGTAGCCTAGAAAGCTCCCCCATGGTTGACTCTCGTTTTTATCTGCTCTGGAGGAGCAGGGACTGGATCCAGCTCCACAAGGGAGACTGAATACTGCCATTGACTTGTGGGTACATTTATGCAGTCTTCATTATATCTTGCCTTTGTGCTAAGGATGCTAAGGTTCTCCTTTATATTTGTTTAACATAGAGAACACAGAACGTGGGCAATGGCTCACAGATAGAAACATGATTATGCCCTGGTCCTGTCCCCTCCCTTCCACAGACTGAACATTATTGTTCCTTCCTGGGACACCCCCTTCTGCTGCCCCACCCTCTATCCCTGCCTAACTCTTGCTATTTCGCCTTTCATTTCAGTGTCATTGTCTCTCAGAATTTTTTCTGACTGATTGTTTGAACCCCACTTTCTGAAATACTGTGATTCCTATTTATAGTAGCTCATCATTGATATAACACTTGTTCTCAACCAGATACTGCTTCCATTGCTTTACATATGGTAACTGATTTATGTAGAGTGTTGTTGGCTGAGAAATAATAGGCTCAGAGAGAGTAAGAGATTGAGATCGCACAGCTAGTAAAAGGCAAAGGCTAGTTTAGAATCCAGAATTCTTGTTCCAGAATCTGCGAAAGATGCAGTATATTTGGGACAACATTTTCTGATGTGTGTTTGGGGATGCAAAAATAAAACCAAAATTCTATAGTTAACTGTATATTAGACCTACATACTGAGGGCAACTGGTCTGTACTTCCATGGGGACATCCCCTTCCTTCCTCGATATCACACTCTACCTGTGTTTCTAGGACTTTCTCTCACTACAAGTTTGAATTTGCTTCAGAACCACATGTCTAGTAGCAAATGTATGGGCACTTTAGGTTGGACAGTGTACTTAATCTCAAGGAATATCAGGGAGCGCTAGAGCTTTCTTGGTAGTTAAAAGTCTAAGATTCATTTTCTTTCATGATTAAATCTGTGTTAGTTAAGGATCTTTTCTGGAATGGTAGCCCAGTGTGACAGAAAGATATTTAAGAAAATCTGTAACAGTGATGGAACTGATAATTAATGATGCTTTTCAGGAAAATCTCCGATCAGGTGATTATTTTTCTTTAAGCTTGACTCTGACACTCCAAAGTTAGATTCCTCATAGTCAGGCCAGGTCTGAAGTTTTGCCCTGGATAGGTTACATCCACCCTTTCTAAGCCCAGGTATATCAGACCTCACACTGTCCATGTTACAAGATGCTGTGCCTTCCTGGATACTGGATTTCCCAAAACCCTATCCATCTATAAGCCTTCTTACCAGCCTCACAGTGCCTCTTTACAGTGGACTGTCTCAGGAACTCACACATAATTCTGTGCCTGCAGGGAACTTCCCAACACAGATGTCCAGGAGCAAAGCTATTTAAAATCACCTGCTTGAGAACAGGAACTGAACCTTTGTA